>NC_090652.1:100330483-100557983 GCF_040937935.1 Hyperolius riggenbachi | reverse complement strand
CATTTCTCTTCTGTGACTTCTACACCAGCAGTAACCACGACATAACAAAAATAATAGCAGCAGAGAATTGTCTCACTTAGGCATTGTATGATATTTTAAAGCATTTACCCATTCCCTCGAAAATCAGCAATTACCCTCCTGTGCCTAATTAAAATGCGAATGTGTGGTCTCACGAGGAGTGACGACAAGAGATTCTGAATTGCTTTTCTAAGGAAAGGTAAAACCGGTTAAAAAAAACATTCTCTTTACTTTTTTGTCATTTTAAAACCAATCAAAAATTTGTGGGCAATATGTGGCAATGCACGCTAGCATCTAGCAGTTGAGCTAGCTAAGCTATCTCCGTTCCCCATTAGACACCCGAAGCCTATCCAGTTTAGTGGCCTGGCTTCGCTTATCCATTCCTCCGGGGGTTGTTTATTGGCATGGATCTTATGGCCAGCAAAAGATATTCTCTGGCTGCTGTTCAGGGATATGCCACCTAAATATGGAAGTTTTGGAAGAACCAAAAAGCCAGTTTAGGCAGTGTTACACAGGCAAATGTAAATGCTAAATGCACAGACACTTCTGAGGTCGAAGGACCCATTACTCGCACTGCTGTGAGGATGGCTTCTTTACCGGATTTGCCTGCTCTGCTCCCTGTACTCATCACACCCTCCACAAATAAGAGTATATAGGCTGACTTCATGCAGCAAGCTGGAATGGAGGATAGAGCGCAGCATGAATGTAGGGTCAGCATACTGATACACGTATGGATACTAAGCAACCTTTAGCAGCCATAGTTTCATGTAATGAGCTAATCATCCGTACAGGGGACAATCAAATCAAATCATAGATAGCTTTATTGGCATGACCAAGATTCATATAGGCATTGCCAATGCCAAAGCAGGGAGAAATGGGGGAATGTAAGGGGGTGGGATTAAGGTAAAGTGGGTTAGCCGTTCATAGATATTTTTAGGTTCACAGTTCATTTATGCTCCTCTTTGTCTGTGGCATGCTGTGATATAGTGTGTAGCGATTGTCAATGTGGATACCCCTTCTAGTAGAATGTAAAGTTTTCTCTCATCCACCACTTATGTGGGGAAAGTCTGGAAATAGTTCCATCAATTTCTTAAAGGAGGATTCCCTGGTTGCAGTATATTTGGGGAAAAGCAGCAGGAAGTGATTCTCATCTTCGATGGTCTTCGGCTCAGTGTTGGCATAGTCTATTTTCCCGGGGTTTACACATTTGTCTGTGTCTCCCAGACTCCATTTCTGGGTTGAGAGCACTCAGTCTGTAGATAATCAGTATTTGCCTCTCTTGAGAGTTTTGGAGATTTTCCATTTATAGGGACATTTTATATTCTCTCTGTAGGGACTGGTATATGGTTAGCTTTTGTGACCGTTTTTTTTAATTCCTCCATTTATCTACATAGTCCTCTTTTCTCTTGGCTGTGGTGTGCTTTATCTGGGCTTTTGATAGGACCCGCGGATCTGGGTTTGGAGGGAGCATAGAGTTGACCACTTTTTACAGGGCACATGACTTTTTTGGTCTTCATTGTGCAACATAGTTTTTGTAGTGGGGTGAGTTAGGGCTGCTGCTCTCTAGGTGGGCCCAGTAGGACAGCACTTTCTTCTGTATTTTAGGCAGTAATGGGAATCTACCTAGCTCAGCTCGGCAGGCATTGTTTGAGGTAACCCAATGGACATGACATGGAGATATTTGCAGAATTCCAGGTGAAATATCTCAGTTGGGCTAGATTACCATTTTCATTGATTTGGTAGGTGATGGGGCCCCATACTTCGCTTCCGTAGAGTAGGATTGGGGTGATAACTCTGTCAAAGACTTTCAGCCAGACCTTCACCGCTGGTTTGAGGTGATGCAGTTCTTTTCTGATGGCATAGAACCATACATGGCAATTTCTCTGCAAAAATTGACATCCTGCAAGCTCAGGTATCTATTGTATTGGTTACTATAACCAGTATGAGGGAGTTGGATCTGTGAGATTGAGCAGTGAATAAATTATTTAGAAGACACAGCAAAACCACAGAAAAATCCTGCAGATAGGCTGGCTTGTGCACCATTGTTTTTAATTTTATTGTAGATTCCCATGCAGTTTAGTTACGAGGGGGGCAGATGAGAGGGAATATCCTGCACGCTGGTGCCCCCTGCTGGTCATATAGCCATTGTCTATATGCAACTGAAGCCCTCTCCAACGATTGGCTGACCTGCTCAGCTTCTGCTTGATTAATCACTGCAGACTAGGTGTAACGTGTGTGTGCACTTCTTAGTGGCTTATAAGCAGCCTGCAGGCTTTATAAAGCAGCTGAGGACTGTTTGGGAGTGAGTATTTCCCTTTGTGTGTTCGGTAAGTTTCAGAGCAGTTGGGGACAGGCTCTTGGGGGTGGCAGCTCCAGGGCTTGACTGCGCTCACATATGGTGTTACATGCTGGTTCTGGGGCCCCGGGCAGTGAGAGTTCCCGGGGCCCCAGGCTGGCTTGTGCACCATTTGTTTTTAATTAAGCTGGATTTTGAAGCTCGGTAAAATTACATTTTGCAATTTGTGTTCATGTTTTGGGCAGTGATGAGCAAAAATACCCTTTTGCATTAATTTTTGCAAAAATAATGTAAAATTCGATTTTTGAAAGAAAATTCCATCGAAAAGACGTTTTATTTTTGCATTTTTTGAATTTTTGCTGTAAAACATTGTTTTCGCAGAAAAATAAGTTGCGGTAAAAATATCATTCTTTTCATGTGTTTGCGATAAAAATACTAGTACTTTTTTTGCTAAAATTTTCTCCAATCGAACATAGGATTTTCAATGCGAAAATGACTTTGGCAAAAATTTGCAAGCAACACTAGTTCTGAGATTGTACTGTGTATAGAACTACTTATGTTTCTATAGTCCCCACAATTGTCTATTTTGTACTCTGTACATCACTGCAGAAGATTAGCATTGGGTAAATTTGACACAGTATGGGTCACCAGGTGGACCTAATTTCCTCCTATTTCTGTAAGGTCCTCTTGTGGTAGAATAAAGAATAACACTTGATTAGGGAAACGTTCTTTCTCCAGACAGATCTCTTAAGGTAGCCATACACTGGTCGATTTGCCATTAGATCGACCAACTGACAGATCGCTATCTGATCGAATCTGATCAGAGAGGGATCGTAAGGCTGCCTTTACTGCAAACAGATTGTGAATCGATTTCAGCCTGAAACCGATCACAATCTGTTGAGCTTCTCCTGCCGCCTGCCCCCCCCCCCCCGTATACATTACCTGAAGCTGGCTCCGGGTCCTCTTCTCCGCGCTGCACCGCATCCCAGCGTACACTGTGTCACTCCGTGACCAGGAAGTTCAAATAGAGCGCCCTCTATTTGAACTTCCTGGTCACTGGAGTGACACAGAAAGTTAATGTACGCTGGGATGGAGCAGGTACAGAGCGGTGCAGCGCGGAGAAGATGCCCGGTAGCCAGCGTCAGGTAATGTATACCTGTATCGGATCGGCCACCGCAAGCGACGCGCTCCCTACCCGCGGGCGATCGATGGTAATTTCCCGCACGGCGCAATCGACGGACCGATTTCAGGAGGAAATCGGATCGGCGGGTGCGTTTAGCGCGAACGATTGGCAGCAGATTCGATCCCAGTGATCGAATCTGCTGTCGAACGGCAGCAAATCGGGCCAGTGTATGGCCAGCTTTAACCTAGTCTAGCCTTTTTAGAGAAATTTGTGAACTCCATTCTCCTCTCTACCATTTTAATTTAGCTATCTGTTTACAAAGCAATTCCTGAGGCAAATGGGTGTTCTTTCCACTGAATTGCCATCTCTATGGAAGATGTATATAAATAATAATGTATGAAAAAATAATAGTAATAACATTTCATAACCTTTCATACAAGGATCTTTGTTACAAATATTAATAGCAAACTATTTTTTTAAACTGTTTAGCGTAAATTAACATAATTTGTTTTCAGAAATCTTATAGTGGAGTAGATATTAATTCATTTTCTAGTAGTAAGCTTAATTGATTAACTATGAACCAAATGGGTGAACATCAAACTTCCATCCTCTTGATAAACATTTCACTTTAATTAATTTACTTTCAAGAATTTGTTACTATTATCAAAAATATTTTCTCCCAAGTTTTCTCCTAGGACTCAGAGATCATTTTTCATCTTCTCTTTAAAATAACTTTAAGCTCTGTCAAAAATATTCTTGCTTGCTGATGACTCAAAAGGCATTTTATTGATAACTTGTAAAATATCACCAAGAAATTTTTTTTAGGAGAAAAGTGAATTGAATATGGGCTATTGTTCCTAAAGTTTCAAGGACAGAGAGGGAGAGAGGGAGTCCTAGTTGTCTACTTATAGAAAATCGGAAATTTACTATTAAGTCTGAAAATAAAATAATTTACCAGGAAATTAAAAAACTGTTTCTTAGTTCTCTGAAATAACTGGGAGAAATTTACGTAAAACAAAAAGATGTGATTAACTAATAACTACACTTAATAGAGAATTTGTGTGCGTCAAACCAAGTAACACCTGACAAATCTAGCTTTGCAAATTTGGCCTAATTGGGAAACATGCGCCACTCCAAGCTTTGGAGCTCAGAGCTGGCTTTCACACAACACTCCAAGGGGGGGGGGGGGGGGGGGGAGGACAGGCGCAGACAGCTCGCTCCAGGGCTCTCACCTAGAACAAGCCATCCACCACCCGCCTCCAAAGAGGGATAGAAATGAAACACTACACTTAATAGAGAATTTATGTGGGCATCAAACCAAGTAACAATTGATAAATCTGGCTTTGCAAATTTGGCGTAATTGGCTATTCACGAGACAGCTCATGCAAATATGCATTTGCTTTCGCATGCCAAAGTTTGCAGGGTTAAAACCAATACCGCAAAGTGATTGCCCTGCGGGAATTAGTTCATTCTACATTAGCACTATCCAGGAGTGCCACGGTGAGGCTTCCCAATGCCCCCATACATGCTTATGTAGCATGAACTAATTCCCACAGGGCATCCGCTTTGCGGTATTGGTTTTTGACCATGAGCATTGCCTCATGAGTAGCCAATAAGGCCAAATTTGCTAAGCCAGATATGTCAGGTGTTCACTTGGTGTTTAATGCACACACATTGAACTCTTTGTGGAAGCATTTCATTTCTATCCCCTCTTTGGAGGTGGGTGGTGGTGGCTTGTTCTAGGTGGTGTGAGCCCTGGAGTGAGCTGTGGTTCCCCGGTTGTATGGGGGCATTGGGAAGCTTCCCCGTGTTGCTCGTGGATAGTGCTAATGTAGCAAGAACTATTTCCCGCAGGGCAACCGCTTTGCGGTATTGGTTTTTGACCCTGCATAATTTGGCATGCGAAAGCAAATGCATTTTTGCATGAGCATTGCCTCATGAATAGCCAATAAGGCCAAATTTGCTAAGCCAGATATGTCAGGTGTTCACTTAGTGTTTAATGCACACATTAATCTCTTTGTGAATGAATAACTAATAAGAAGGAACAAAAGGAAAGAGAAACTGATATTGAAAAGGTTAAATAATGGCCAGCAAAAGAAAGCTGGCACGTTTCCACATGGTATTAATGAAGATGCCAACTTGGCTCCCTTTTTAAGATGATTTATTACGTTCTTGGGATGTTTGGGTGCTGGCGGTTCTGATGAGCGGTCTACCTGTCTTAGCCTGGTGGGCCACTGGTCTTAAACATGTTGCACCGTTTTATAATTTTGAGCTTCTTCCATTTAAATTCTGCATTATTATGCACTAATAGGTAATTATTTTTTTTTATTTTTAGATGGTACTGCCCAATGAAATCTATGGACACCGCTCTGCTTCTTTGAAGATCCACATAATGGACTTTTACACAACACCACCTCTTGTGCTCTCAAAGCTTTTGTTTTGCTTAGTAACTATAGTGTGTGTCCAGGTCGCATGTCCCCGCCCACACATGCCATGTTGGGGCTGGCAATCGCCGCTCCTACTTGGCTGGCTGCGCTTGCCGGAGGTCAGAGGAACTGGAAGTGACGTCAGTGGCGCCAATCGGGCCGGCCCGGTTGTCCATAGCAGGCGTACCGCTCTTACTCTACAGGTATTTAAGGCATTATTATGCACAGTATTAATGCAGCAGCCAGGAAGGAGAATCATACTATACCCTCTGAGGAAGGGAACCCCGAAACGGTGCTGTCAGAGTATAATTGATCCCAAGGGACATTCTATTTTGCAAAATGACACTATTGCTCTCATGCATGGAAATGTTTAATTGCTGCCTTTGAGGCTATATGATCCCATGGAACGTTTCTGACCTGCTCCCACTTTGTTGTATAATATTTTATACTGCTATTTTGTACCTTTTGCCTATCATTTTGTAGACTGCATATTGATACCGTTGATTCTCTGTTTTTGTTAAGCAAAAATGAACTTCTTTTAAAAAAAAGAGAGAGAGAGAGAGATAAAAAAGGTCAATAGTTCATATGTTTTGTCTTAGAACTCCTTCAGACTGTGTAAAAGACTGCATCATTCAGTTGAGGTAAGACAACATTAAATCTACTTTTAAATAAAGCTGTAAGATATCTAAAAAATACATTTTTAGGAGTAGAGTAAACACAATTATTTCACTCAGGTTACTTTAAGGCTAGTCTAAAGACTGCACTTGAACAGTAACAGCATTGCGTGTCAACACTGTCATAATGATTGTGGATAAATGTCAAACAGGTTATTCACCCACACTGTCTGAGAGCTGAAAATTCAGTAGGCTTATTTAGTGACCAGGTTTATCTGATTCTCAGTGTACAACTTTGATGTGGTTGCAGAACCCTTGTTATCACTTACAGTTGAAGCAGATCTCCAGTGAAGCTATCCTCCACCCACTGACACAACAATGTACTAAATTTGGAGGGCATTCTCTTGTCCCCATTTTATTTCATTTCATTTACATACATGAGAATGCTTTAGGAGGACTCAGAGTAAAAGGTAAGGGTATGGGCCTGGAAAAGTGGTCTTGGTCCCAGAGTTCCTGAAAATTGGGAGGTGCTGACAAGTTTAATGACCCACATTCTGCTTCTTACCTGCTAATAACCAATGGAGCATTTTAACAAGGGCATTTTAGAAAACATGATTGGTAATAAAACTATATCACTCTAATATGTAGAGCAGATCTTTAGCATAGACTGGGCAGCATGGTGGCGAAAAGGTTAGCACCCTCACCTTGCAATGCTGTGTCCCCGATTCATATCCCAGGCAGGGCACTATCTGCACTGAGTTTGTATGTTCCCCCGTCTCTGTGTGGGTTTCCTCCAGGCACTCCAAAAATATACTGATAAGTTAATTGACTACCCTCTAATTTGGCTCCAAGACTATGATACATACACTACATGATATAGACATTTGACTATGGTAGGGATTAGATTGTGAGCCCCTCTGAGGGTCAGTTAAGTGACGAGACAATATACTTGGCACTATATAAATACTAAATGATGATAATAGACTGTATGCAAAGAGGCATCCTGCCAGCATAGCATGCAGCTTTCTTATGAACTTATGGACATAAACTGAATCTGTGTCCAAATCTTGTAAAGAAAATAAAATCTCTTAAAAAAAAAGTTATATATGTTGTCTTTTTATTTTCATTGATTTCACTGTTAAAACGTTACTTTGAGATCACCTTTTTATTGTTGAGTATGGAAAAAGACTTAGGCCTAAATTGTTTTTTCCTTCCTTGCTTGCTGAGCAGTTCCCAAGTTATCTGGACTAGTCTGTAACTAGCATAGTACAAGCAGAAGAAGAACCAGTTATCTCTCCTTGGGCCATATGCAATTCATTTTTTCACCTGAGTTTTCTCCTAGGGGATAATTTTTTCATCTTCATTTTAAAATAACTTTTTAGCACTTTGCAATAGAAAAAGTACCAAAAACTAGGTGAAAAAGTCCTGCCAAAAATATTTTGAGTATTTGTTTGCTTGCTGGTGGTCTAAAAGGCATTTTATTTACAAGTTGTGAAAATATCACTTAGGAGAAAACTCAGGTGAAAAAGTGAATTGCATATGGGCCCTTATATCTACATGCGCATTGAATACTTATCCCATGTTTAACCCTTTCCAATCCGGTGTCAGACTATGGCTCATATGCAATTCACTTTTTCACCTGAGTTTTCACCTAGGTGATATTTTTAAACTTGCCAATAAAATGCTTTTTAAGCCATCAGAAAGTAAGAAAATACTCAAAATAATTTTTAATATGACTTTTTCACCTACTTTGTGGTACTTTTTTAGTTAAAAAGTACTGGAAAACTACTTTAAATCGAAGATAAAAAAAAATTATCTCCTAGGAGAAAACTCAGGTGAAAAGTGAATTGCATATGGCCCCATGTCTGACATTGGCATTTTCCAGTATATGCCAAATGTCGAACATAGACACCAGGGGCTATATTGTTCAATATAATCTGGCACATTGTCAGCCCCTTTGGATCAAAGTGTCAGACTAAGCCTGACACTTTGATTACCACAACTCCACGCACTTTCACTGCACCACGTAATTTAAATATTACATGGGTGCATTTGGGCTCACCACTTCGGGTGCCGTTGCTGGATCTAGTCTGGTGTAGCATCAGCCTATGTAGACTTTGATCTCTTTCGGTATCATGTTGTACCTCATAATGCCGTAACTATAAGGTGGAGCTACAGTGCACAAGAGAGAGCAGGTCCTGCCCCTCCTGATGCCTGGTCACCTCCTCACTCTAGGAGGTAGAGATCTTCTGAGACACTCCCGCGATTACCCACGTCTGCCCTACACACCAGAAGGTTCTGGGGGGACGTGGGTAATGACAAAAATGGATTAGAAAGGGTTAACACTGTGGTCTATGTATAGAACATTCTTCTCTGTCTCTCCACTGCTAAGAATAATGCATCTTCATTGCAGCTGCTCGGAGGGCTATTTTGAACTCCTGGTTTCTAAGGCTATAAATCAAAGGATTGAGAAGAGGAAGGATTGCTGTGTAGAAGACAGACACCACTTTGGAAGTGGCAAAATGATAACTTCCACTTGGTCGAAAATAATTAAAAATAAGAGTGCCATAAAATATGAAGACCAAAGACACATGAGAGGAGCACGTGGAAAAAACTTTACTTGTATTTCCCTTCTGCTGCAGCTTTTGTACCGTTTTTATTATGTGTACATAGGGCAAGATGGTCATGGTAAGACAGCCACCTCCAAAAAGGCCTCCAAAGAGAAAAATTAATAGAACGTTGATGTAGATGTCACTGCAAGAGATCTGAAGCAATTGCGGCAAGTCACAGAAAAAGCTTTCTACAATGTTCGATCCACAAAATGTCAACCTTGAAGAACCAAGGGTTTGAATTAAAGAATAAATAAAACCGAGTAACCACACAATACATGCAAACTGTACACACACTTTCCAGTGCATTATCTGCATGTAATGCAATGGGTGACAGATGGCATTGAATCGATCATAGGACATGACAGACAGCAGAAAAACCTCAGAGGAGGAGAACGAATCAAAGAAGAAGAACTGGGTCAAGCAAGCTGTTCTGGAAATAATTTTTCTTTTGGTGTGAAGATCAAATAGCATTTGTGGAATGGTGACAGAGGAAGAACAGAGGTCTAAACTGGCTAAGTTTCCAAGGAAGAAATACATGGGTGTGTGAAGATGAGAATCCATTATTATTAGGGTGATGATGAGCAAATTCCAGATTATTGTCAGAACATAGATGAGCAGGAAGAAGAGAAAGAGAGGAAGCCGAAGACTTGGGAGGTCAGACAATCCAGAGAGGAAAAATTCATTTAAAATTGTTTGATTCCTCATTGATCTATGATAAGTCACCTGTATGCAGAATATTCTGAAAAATGTAGATTCATAAATATTTATACATAATCAGTTCAAGTTTTAAATTCTGATACTAATTGACTGAGTACTAACCAGAGTGTCACGTGTTTAATTTTCATCCAACAAAACACAGAGAGGCGTTTTTCTAAAGTGTAAAAACTCAGAAGATATTTACTAGTGATAAGCACAATTTTCGAACGATCATAATTTTGCATTGTAATTTGCAATTACGATGCAAATCCATAATGCAAATTTTGAGGAAATTCTTAATGTTGTTTGTAAACATAACCAGGAACCATAATTTTGCATAATTTTCAAGTAATGTTATGTTGATTTTAGTGGCTAATATCCCCCATACATGCTGTCATCACCCACACATTTCTACATATTTTAAGGGGAATAGTGAGAACAAGTAAAAAAAAATAATTTTACAAAACCATTTTTCAAAACCATTTTTCCTTTGCAATTTTAAGATCGTTTTTTTCAAAAGCTACAAAGTCTTTAAAAACAAATTGACAGGTTTCCGTTATATCTATTAACGTACATAGCAATTTTGGTGTGGATAGCATGTCTTTGCTATTAACTGCTAGAGTTGGCACAATAGTACGTGAAAATGACACTAAATTACGAATGGAATCCATGAAATCAATTAAATGTCCAAATCATAAATTAGCAGTTTACGATCAAAACTAATATTTAATTATACAATTATTCCCTGAGATACCAAGTCTATTGAACAGACGCCTAAAAAGGTATTTCAGTCAGCCTTTGCCCTAGCCAACAACTTTGATTTATTTCTCATTACATAGTTACATAGTTACATAGTTATTTTGGTTGAAAAAAGACATACGTCCATCGAGTTCAACCACAACCATTGACCACAACCTTTTAACTTTAACATCACTACTTCTTGTCCTTTTTCACTCTGTCCCTCATCACGTCGATGGCAGAGCGACCTTTGTATCCCACAATCCGCCCTATTCTCAGACTTACCTCTCCCATCACTATACGGTAACTCTTATTATTATGACCACAGATTATTGTTTTTTTCTGGATAAAGTTGCTCCAACCTATTAACCACCAGCCATGGCACTCCAGAATTGGAAGTCTGGCATGAATAGCAAATTCCAATATTCCTTTTTTTTTTTTTGCATCGGATATTGTTGCTCTTCTTTTACTGGTTCATCAGTGTTGATGACACTAGTTTCTCCTTTTATTTCTCTCTATTCCAGATACCTTTTACCTTTTTCTTCTCAACAATCCTTCCTCGCACAGCAGTGTTCACCACAGCTATTTGGTTCTACACATTTTTCCTCTTTACATCTCCTTTCTTGGAAAATTCATGGGCCCATATTCAATTGCTGTAACTTTTTCTCATGAGTTTTCTCCCATGCTATATTTTAACACCTTATCAATAAGGGCCCGTTTCCACTAGAGCGAATCTGCATGTGTTTCCTGCATGCAGATTCGCATAAACAATACAAGTGGATGGGCCTGTTTCCACTTGTCAGGATTTCTGAGCATTTTTTTCTCTGCAGAAAAAATCTGCACGGTAGACCCCGCAGAATTCGCATACCGCACACCACTATGCGAATTGCATACAATGTATTTAATAGGAAATTCGCATGCGTTTTCGTATGCAAATTTTACCGCGAATTGCGGGCGTTTTCTCATAAAATCAATGTAAAAGCATACAGGCACTGACATGGTTAAATTTGCATACTTACTAACATATGCAAAAACGCCCGTGAACTCACGGTAAAATTTGCATCTGCGTGCGAATTCGTTTTGCGTTTTCCGCAACTAATGGAAACGCACAAGTGGAAACGGGCCCTAAAACACATTTCAAGTCAGCAGCCAGCAAGAAAATACTCAAAAATATTTTGATAGTACTTTTTCATCTACTTTTTGATACTTTTTAAACAGCTGGATTGCTGAAACATTTTTGAATAGAGAAGATGAAAAAATAGCTACTAGGAGAAAGCTAAGGAGAAATAGTTAAATGAATAAGGGCCATAATAATCTCTTCCTGTCTACAATACCACACATACTTTTCCGTCCCTTATTTTTCTTTGTATATTCTGGAAAAACCATCCTAACTTTTTGCCACATTATTGCAAAGTTGCCACATTATTGCAAATGTATTTTGCCTCCTTAAAGGGAGCCTAAACTGAGAGGGATATGTATTTTTTTCTTTTAAACAATACCAGTTGCCTGACTCTCCTGATCATTCTGCTGCAGTAGTATCTGGCTCTCACACCTGAAACAAGCATGCAATTAATCCAGTCTGACTTCAGTCAGAGCACCTGATCTGCATGCTTGTTGAGGGGCTGTGGCTGAAAGTATTAGAAACACAGGATCAGTAGGAGAGTCAGGCAACTGGTATTATTTTAAAAGGATTGCGAATGGAAACCCAGAACCATTAGGTAAGTATAGAGGATTATAATAATAATAATAATAATCTGAACATTTGTATAGCGCTTTTTTCCTGTCGGACTCAAAGCGCTCAAGAGCTGCAGCCACTGGGACGCGCTCAAGAGGCCACCCTGCAGTGTTAGGGAGTCTTGCCTTGAACTCCTTACTGAATAGGTGCTTGACCTAGCCAGGATTCGAACCCTGGTCTCCCATGTCAAAGGCAGAACCCTTAACCAGTACACTATCCAGCCACTATTATAAGGCTAAGGAGGAGGTAATCTAGCCCAGGACTGATAATAATGGTGCACACGCACACAAATCTTGCCACTTTAGCTTTTGCAACATATGAAAAATATACTTCCTATTCTTTCTGGAGTCCTCCTCAAGCTTCTAGGACATGTATTTAATATTTCTTGTCACAACTACTGTAGTAGTCTGTTATTGAGAGCTATTCTGCTAAGAAGAACCAAACCTCTATTAGCCATCACGTATGCTGCAGCCAGATCTACATTAGACAGATACGTTTTTCATGTTGCTTAAGTAAACATAATAAAGGCACCTGTCCATCAAATAAACTATTTCAAACTATATTCTCTCTCTGTCTCTCACTCACTCACTCACTCACTCACTCACTCACTCACTCACTCACACACACACACACACACACACACACACACACACACACACACACACACACACACACACACACACGTCAAAAAATGCTTTAGAATTTATATTTATGAACACAATTGTTTTTGTTAGTGAAACAGCATTTAAAGGGTTAGCTCACAGGACTGACTTTTTCTCCTGCAGGGGTTGCCACATCGGAACTGGTGATTAGCTTATATTCTGTATACATTCTTTACTTGATACAATTAAGTAAACCTTCTCTGGCTGTGCAGAAACTTATGCTAATGAGCCCTGGAGTGAAACACAGGTCAGAAATCACTGATGGCTGCATTTAAAACAGAATTACAACCGTTATGAATAAAATGTACCAGCAGCTTTTAAAGTAAATAAACTGAACTTTGGGAAGTTATAATTTATAAATGAATTATAATAATTGTGCACCAAAGCAAACATGATAATTGTTTGGGTTATAAAAAGTAGAAAAACACATTTTTGTTGAATATTTTGTCAGAGTTTTAAACCGCTTTAACTATTTACAAAAATGCAAACTGAGCAAACACTATAAAATCTAAATCAAATCCATATATGTTGGCTGTCCAAAACAGCATCATTTCTTAAAAGTACACTTGTACAAAGTCAGGAATGTTGCTGGATGATGAGGCTTATGATTAACCAGTTGTACTTAACAGGTGCATAAAATCATCATTTTTATGTGGAGGTTAAAACACAGTCATTAAAGAGAAACCGTAACCAGGAATTGAACGTCATCCCAATCAGTAGCTGATACCCCATTTTACATGAGAAATCTATTCCTTTTCACAAACGGATCATCAGGGGGCTCTGTATGGCTGATATTGTGGTGGAACCCCTCCCATAAGTAACTGTAAGGACCATGGTCCTGACAGTTTCCTGTCTGTGAACCTTGTTGCATTGTGGGAAATGGCTGTTTCCAGCTGTTTCCAACTGCCAAAAAAGCAAGCAGCAGCTACTTCCACTGACATCACCTGCCAGCAGTTAAAATGTCACCATGTGATAAATGTCAAAATGTAAACCTGGGATAGGAAAGATTTTACAATGGGAAACCACTAACTAAATCATTTATACATAGTTATTGTAAAAATAAAGCACTTTTTTATTACATTATTTTCACTGGAGTTCCTCTTTTGCAGAAAAAATGACTGTGTAGAAGGATCAAAACTGAATGAGGAATACACTCTTCTACCTGTGGTTGTACAAAACAGTTTCATGTCACAAGTCACACACCATGACAAGACGGAGCACAGTAACAAGAAAAGGAAGTTATACTACATCGGTAAGGTCATACAGGTAAATACTTATCAGTATGCAATACTATCAGAATGGTGTGATTAGCCCCATATTTATTGTGCAGCAGAAGCATGACAGACATTCATGAAATAGAGGTGCAAGGAAAAAGGGGCACCAGGTGAAGCTGAAATAAGTCTAAATGATCAATACCATTGTTACTGGGCATCAAACGAAAACGAAAAAATATTAACAGTGGTAATGATGATAGTAAAACATTGGTTAATGTTACTGATATTTTACTACAGCTGAACCTAACCTTATTCTCACACTGAACCCTCCTTCCTCCCATGCCTAAACTTAAAACGCCCCTTCCTAATGCCTAACTCTCAAACTCCACTTTGTGACGCCTAACTCTAAAACTCCCTCCCCGACCCCTAACCCCCCCCTTCCTGGTGGCGCCTGACCCTTAACCCCCCCCCCCCCCCTCATCCTAACCTTATAATTTAAAGAATGATACATTTCAAAATGATGATTGGTACTTATCTGTTAGCCGGGCGCATCCTCTAGGTGGCGACAAAACTCCACCAGAGTTACATCTTTCCTTACTATCCATGTCGGCCTGGAGGAGGAATAGTAATTAGCGCCACCTGCCGGATGCGCCCGGCTAACGGATAAGTACCTGTTGATTTTCAAAAATAATAAAATATTTCAAGCAAAATTTAAAAAACTATAATGTTCTAATGTTTTCAAAATTACAAAAAAATCAAAAACTATAATGTTCTCATTCTCAAAACAATATTTATTGGGCACCCAAATTTCTGCTCTCGGTGCCCAATAGCCGATATATTTGCATTAGTGCATATGCTGTGCCCAAATCATCCATTATGGTGTGTACACACTTGAAAGATTAATGAAAGATATCAGACCAATTTTACCCCCTTCTATGTAGTATGAGAGCCATACTCTACACAGTCTATTCTATTGAGCTGAAAATCTTTGCAAGATGCTGCACACAAAGATGCTGTACACATTCAAATGATCAGTATCTGCAAAAGATCTGTTCCTGCAAAAGATCCGTTCCTGCAAAATGATTTTCAGATATGCAGGTGAATGTCTGTTAAACAAGGTGTGTATGATGATCTGCAGATATCATAGACTATGAATGCATTTTGCAGGAATGGATCTTTTGCAGGAACAGATATTTTGCAGATACTGATCTTTTGAATGTGTACAGCATCTTTGTGTGCAGCATCTTGCAAAGATTTTTTATCTGATGTGGAGTTCAGCTCAATAGAATAGACTGTGTAGAGTATGCTCTCATACTACATGAAAGGTGGTAAAATTGGTCTAAAGGTGCGTACACACGCCCTACTAAATGCAACAACATCCAGGAGGTGTAAAGTGTCTGGCACTATAGTTTATTGATGGCAGATTAAGAACGTGAGTCCTGTGACATGATGCAGTAAAACAACATAGCGTGCAGTTGAGACTGACATACATCAGAACTGTATATTTGCAAAAATCGTCACAAAGGTGTAAAAAGCTGTACCTGGGTGTTGGGAGGTGGCAGGTGTGGGCGCCAAGTGGTGCACAGTCCTTACGACCGTTTCGCTAGGCTATACACCGAGCTTCATCTGAGGTTTAAAGTGCACAATGTGACTGGAACAGCAGTGGGTTTAAATGTGCGTCTCGCAAGGGCGCACTTCCGGTCCGCCGCTAAGCCCAACCTCCCTCCTATACTGATTGGCCTAAAGTGCCGCTTGTCATAACAGGCGGTGAAGCGCACGGCAATGGGGCAAGGAGGTCTCGCGTATACATCGCATCGTGAATGACGTCGTAACCGCGTTACCAGAAGCTGTGCGCCCGCTTCCAAGAGCTAAGTACATGGTGAAAACTGTATAATAGCAGCAAAGTACTATCGCTATGGCAACCCGGGCCGACTCCAACCCAAATAAACAATGGAGTTAAAGGAAGCTCAGAGGAACCACAACAGCAAAAAGTTGCAAAAAAACAGTGCAAAGACACACCATGGTACAACAATCATGGTACAAATAAAGCGCGCACCCGGTACGAAGTACCAGGTACTGGCAGCATAAACCATGATGCGTGAAGGGGCTCTCCACGCAAAAGCTTATTAGCAAAATGTAACCTATAGCTCTGGCGTGGCAGGTGGCAAAAAAAGGGGGTCCACAGGGGGGAGGGAGGAATGGGAGAAACCTGAGGATAGTGGAACACATGCCAGCAGCCCATCAAAATGACCCTGATCTTTTTTCTTTTGCATATATCGATGTTTGCAACAACCCTCAACGAGGCGGTGACAGGAAAAAACTTTTGCTCAGACAGGAAGCGCATTGGATTCTGTGCACTAATGCTATGGGTGCGTTGGGTCTAAACACCTACGTCGACCTGGCCTCTTTTCTAGATCCCTAGATTTCTCTCCTACCCACTTGTTCTGGCCTCCTCTTGTTGCCCATCGGTTCTCGCCGTGACATTTTTTAACTGTTTGAATGGAATTTAAGATTTATTAAAGGGCCTTATGTGCCCCTTTTTAATTAATAATAAAGGTTTTTTACTGGTTTATAATCCATAACAGTATGCAATTTTTCTCTCTTTTGTTTCCCAGTAAATGCCAGTTTTTTTGCCACGGTGCGAACTGTATCTCTCCTTTTTGGGCATGCTATTCTCATGCCCGTCCTGGCATTCTACCTCTCCTTCTAGATATTCTCCTTGGTGTACCATCACATCTTCTCCGCCCCCCCCCCCCCCCCCCCCCCCCCCCACCTTATTTTTCTCACACTGTCACTTTTCATTATCATTTTCACTTCTTTCTCACTTGCACGCACAGGTACACCTCAGGTTTCTTCCATTCCTCCCCCTCCCCCCCCCCCCCTGTGGACCCCCTTTTTTTTTTACCACCTGCCACGCCAGAGCTATAGGTTACATTTTGCTAATAAGCTTTTGCGTGGAGAGCCCCTTCACGCATCATGGTTTATGCTGCCAGTACCTGGTACTTCGTACAGGGTGCGCGCTTTATTTGTACCATGATTGTTGTACCATGGTGTGTCTTTGCACTGTTTTTTTGCGGCTTTTTGCTGTTGTTGTGGGTTCTCTGGGCTTCCTTTACCCCCATTGTTTATTTGGGGTGGAGTCGGCCCGGGTTGCCATAGCGATAGTACTTCGCTGCTATTACACAGTTTTCACCATGTACGTAGCTCTTGGAGGCGGGCGCGGGGCTCTGGTCACGAGGTTACGACGTCATTCACGACGCGATGTATACGCGAGACCTCCTTGCCCCATTGCCGTGCGCTTCACCGCCTGTTATGACAAGCGGCACTTCATGCCAATCAGTTTAGGAGGGAGGTTGGGCTTAGTGCGGCGGACCGGAAGTGCGCCCTTGCGAGACGCACATTTAAACCCACCGCTGTTCCAGTCACATTGTGCACTTTAAACCTCAGATGAAGCTCGGTGTATAGCCTAGCGAAACGGTCGTAAGGACTGTGCACCACTTGGTGCCCACACCTGCCACCTCCCAACACCCAGGTACAGCTTTTTACACCTTTGTGACGATTTTCGCAATGATACAGTTCTGATGTATGTCAGTCTCAACTGCACGCTATGTTGTTTTACTGCATCATGTCACAGGACTCAAGTTCTCAATCTGCTATCAATAAACTATAGTGCCAGACACTGTTACACCTCCTGGATGTTTTTGTATAGACTTTGCTTCTCTGTCTTGAGCACATAGTTTGCTGCGTGTTTACAATTTTTGCCTGCACACAACAGCATTGCCGAGTGCCTGCCAGCTCTCCCACTAGCATTGTATCTACTAAATGCAACGACGGGTCCGCTGGACCCTCCCGCTGGGCGGTCTTTAGCCGACAGTATGCGCGTGTGTACGCGCTGTTGGCAGACTGATAAGGCGGTTTCTGAACGATCCGCTCAGCGAATTGTTCAGAAACAGATTTATCAGTCCACCGACAGCGCGTACACACGTGCATACTGTCGGCTAAAGACCACCCAGCGTGTGTACGCACTTTTAGATCTTTCATTAATCTTTCAAGTGTGTACGGATGGTATGGCCCACACAGAGCCAAGATATCAACAGTACTGAGTTTGTCGGCAGTTACTTGAAAGAAAAAAATGATTTGAAGCTACCTGCATCCACAGAAAATATGTGGTTTAGTTCTTCAACCTACCTTCCAAGTTTCTTCAAAATCTGTGTGCAAGTGAATCTCCAGGAACCGATGCTGTTGTTAAAATAAAGGGTGGCCACATCAAATACTGATTTTCTGTTCATTCAGCTTGCAGTGTTAATTGATAACATATTTTTATATCAAAGAATTAAAAACATCTAAAAAAAAAGATTAACTGGTTCTCGTTCCACGGTTATTACACCTTAAAGTTCCTGACATTTTTGACACTTTAGCTGTGTCGTTTTGACATACCTCCCAACTTTTTGAGATGATAAGGACACTTAAGCCACACCCCTGGCCATGCCCTCACTACGACTCTAGTCACGCATACTATAAAGAAACATATGTTGTTTTATAATTCAAACCACACTGGTCCTTTCTATTCTGGTTTATTTTCCTTCATAGTAACATTTTAAAATTAGTAATATATCCATTTAAAGGTTGGGAATAAAGTTTAGAGTCAATCAAACACATTTTTAGTAGAGAAATATATATATTTACATAGAAAGAGGGACAAAGTCCTGAAAGAGGGACAAATGAGGAGGAAAGAGGGACAGAGAGACTGGGCTCTCAAAAAGGGACAGTTCCTCCGAAAAAGGGACAGTTGGGAGCTATGTGTTTTTGATACAGCAGTAACTTTTTAATTATCTGTGCCATCTTAGTGATACATGCCTTGTTTTTTTTCAGTACAATCTAGGCTTTCTTTTGGGTAATATTTTTCTCCCAAAACTATTTTGTTGTAATGTCCATTTATGGGAAAAAAATGTAGAAAACAAACATTTTTTCATTTTTCACCCCTCCTTATTTTCACATCACACGTCCCACAGTTATAAAACATTTACAAATAAATTATTTGGCCCTTCCCGATTAAAATGATACCCCATATGCCACACTTTATTTCTAGCTGAGCATGTGGCCGACTGTTATCCCCAGTCTGCGCGTCTGTGGCGATCAAATGCATTCGCCAGAGCGACAGTTCAGGGGGCCAGAGTGCTGTACAGATGCATCGCTAGGCAATGGCAGAGCGTTACATCTGTAGAGCATTGGGGCCTGAAACTTTCGCCCTAGCGATTGCATCCGATCGCTACTGGCGGCAGTCATTAAACGATTATAAACAGGTTTAGGTATTGTAGGGGTTAATAGGCTAGGTTTGGGTTAAAAATTAATGGGGAATTTAAAAAAAAATACTTTTTTGTTGGGACTATGTCAGTTTAATTTTTTTTTTTACTTTTAAAACTTTTTTTTCCTCTAATTTTATTGAATGATTGTTGCTAGCTAACAGCAACAATCATTCACTTGACCATTCACGTGACTGTGCACACGCATGCCCGGCGGCACACGCACGCTCGGCGGCAGACGTGGGAAATTAATGCAGAACGTAGATTCTACATCCTAGAACACACAGGGGGGCTAATTAGGACGTAGACTCTACGTCCTGAAACTTTAATCAGTTAAGGATGAAAAGGGGAAGCAGAAAGCTTGATTGCAAATGTTAAAAAGAAAATGTACATATGAGATATTTGCCTCTTACACAACAAACTACCAGCTTCTTGCATATGGGTGACCCAGAAAATTCTTAAAGTGAACCAGAGACGAAGCACTCTCATGTATTTTACCATATATATCAGTGGGAACATTCGAGAAAACACCTACCCTGCTCTCTGTTTCATCCTTTACTGCTCAGCCTGCTTCTCATCATCCCTGATAAAATCCCTGACTGAGCATTCAGTCTGGCTTTGCTCACGAATCATTATAGATGAGTCATTATAGCAGAGACTGTGCCCCCCAGCTGTCGTGCGAACCAGTGTTTGTGATTTTCATTATAGCAGAGCCAGAAGGGGGCAGGCTTGGGCTTGAAAATACATCAGTGAAGACAGACTGAGCTATAATGATTTCTGAGCAAAGCCAGACTGAATGCTAAGTCGGGGATTTTATCAGGGCTGATAAGAGGCAAGCTGAGCAGTGAAGAGAGAGAAATTAAACAGAGAGCAGGGGAGGTGTTTTCTCTAATGTCCCCATTAATATATGGTAAAATACACGAGAGTGTTTTGTCTCTGGTTCACTTTAACCACTTAAGCCCAACTGGACGAACATTCTCGTCCACTTGGGCTGCGCGCACTCCCGCCGCCGCCCATTAGCCCAGCGATCAATGAAAGGAATTATAGATCCCTTTCATTGATCAAAGCCCCCCGCAGAAAAGCCGACATCATCTCATCAGATCAGACGCTGCGGTTTTTTTGAGTTTCACAAAGTTCCCCATCTTCATTCTTCTTCCTGGAAGCATACGATCACGCTTCCAGGACTTTTTCACTGTGGCCATCTTGTGGCCAAATAGTAAAACTACGCACACATCCATTATTTAATAAATAAATACATTTTTTACATTTAAAATTAGCTGTCTACCTCCCACACCAAAAATTACCCACATACAATTTTTAATAAAAAAAACAAGAAAACTAAATTACAATAAAAAAAACAAAAACATAAATAGTTACCTAAGGGTCTGAACTTTTTAAATATGCATGTCAAAGGAGTATATTAATATAAGTGTTTAAATTATGGGCTTGTAAATAGTGATGGACACAAATTGAAAAAATGCACTTTTATTTCCAAATAAAATATCGGCGCCATACATTGTCATAGGGACATAATTTAAATGGTGTAATAAGCGGGACAAATGGGCAAATAAAATACATGGGTTTTAATTATGGTAGCATGTATTAATTTCAAACTATAATGGCCAAAAACTGAGAAATAATTATTTTTTTACATTTCTTTCTTAATATTCCTGTTAAAATGGATTTAGAATAAGATAATTCTTAGCAAAATGTATCACCCAAAGAAAGCTTAATTGGTGGTGGAAAAAACAAGATATAGACCAATTAATTGTGATGAGTAGTGATAAAGTTATTGGAAAATGAATGGGAGGTGAAAGTTGCTCAGATGCAAAAAAATAAACAACCCTTTGGGCTTAAGTGGTTAAAGGGAATATGCAGGCAGCCCCCCAAAAAATGGCATTTACTTATCCGGTGCTTCCTCCAGCCCCTAGCAGCTGCTATGCCCATCACCGCAGCTCCGCTCTCAGCCTCTGTCTCCCAGTCCCCGACGGTGCAGAGGCCGACCTTGCCAGGTCATACTCTACCACCAGGTCCTGGTTGGTATAGAGCCTTCTCATTCCTCTGCCTGGCTTGTCATTCCAGCACGGTCCTCGAGTAAAGCTTGGGCAATTCTCAGAACCACTCATGTCTCCAAGCTATTTGACAGAGCAGCTTTACCGGCAGACAGTGCTGGAATGAAGGCTATATACTATCCAGAGCCATCCTTCTACTTTAATCTCTCTTTCCAAGCAGAAAACATAGAAACTGAAAGTCCTCTTTTATTGTCTTACACTGCCCCCTAGTGACAAGTGGCCATAAATACACATTACAGCAGTACTAATTAGAAGCTAGGAAATGCAACTAAGAAGAAATACAAAAATGTGGAGCACTTGCAAGCCTATAAATAAATTGGCTGCTAAAGGGTTAAATAACTGTTGAGGACCACTATGAATAGTAAAGATGAGGTCTTGTGTGTGTTTACCTTTCTCAAAAAAAAAAAAAATAGAGGGAGAGAAAAAAAATGATGAATGGCTAAATCTGTATTTTGTGTGAATTTAATTATGATTTATTTCTTTAAGCAAATGAAAAACAAATGTCTAAATAAATAGGATGTATATTTGTTATTGCAAATCCTATTGTAATTATGTGCTTCTCTCTTCTGTGACTTCTACACCATGACAATAAAAATAATAGCAGCAGAGAGATTTCTGGTTACGGCATTTTATAATATACTAAAACATTTATCTATCCCCTAAGAACTCAGCAATTACCCTTCCGTGCCTAATTATTTTGTAAACATGTAGCCTAACCAAGAGAGACTAGAGACTCTCTTTTTTTTTATCCCACTAAGAAACAAATACTTGTCAGAAACAATTTATTTTACTGTCATTTAAAAGCCAATTTGAAGCAAAAGTCACTACGAACTTCTCCACTCTTCAAGCTACAAAGGGCCTGATCCAATTCAGTTTTCCCCTAGGTTATATTTTCACACGTTATCAATAAAATTACTTTAAGGCTACTTGCACACCAAGACGTTGCGTTAGGTGCTACGTTAAGGTCGCATAACGTGGACGTCAGAGTGAGCCGCGTTGTGCAGCTCACTCTGGCTGCTGTGATGCGTACTCTTGGACGCATGTGGCATCACGTGGTCCCGCCGGCCAATCGCCGCACACAGCGGCCGCACCAGAAAGTAAACACTGCAAGTCACAACGTGCAGTGAATATTAATTAGCCATGTGCCTGGCCGCTCTCCGCTCCTCCCCAACATGACTGAGCATGTACAAACAGTCTAACGCGGCTTAAGCCGCTGTAACGCCGTAGCATGCCGCACTTTCGGAAGAACGTGCAGCGTTACATGTAATGCAACGCGGGCAGTGTGAACAGCCCACTTGTGTTACATTGCTGTACGTTGGGGGAGCGTTACAGTCTGCACTAACGTGCGCCTGTAACGTCCCTGTGTGTAAGCAGCCTTAATCCACCAGCAAGCAGGAAAATAGAATAATTTTGAAAGTAGTTTTTCACCCACTTTTTGGTACTTTCTCAATTGCAAATGCTGAGGTTATTTGGAACAGAGAATTTAAATGTATCTCCTAGGAGAAAAAGGTGATTGGATCGGGCCCAAAGTGTCTTAGGGGTCTATATGTAAGGCTGTGAAATTGCAATTTTGGGCCTGAGCCAATTCACTTTTTCTGCTAGTTTTCTCCAAGTTGATAATTTCACACCTTATTAATAAAATGACTTTGATGCCAACAGCAGGCAGGAAAATATTTAGAATTATCCTGACAGTACTTTTTCACCTACTTTTTGGTGCTTTTTCAATTGCAGAGTGCTGACAAGTTATATTAAATAGAAAGTACAAAATGGGAAACCGAGAAAAAAGGAGTTGGATCAGGTCCTTTAACTTTTACCACTTTTGTGAACAAGGAATTAAAAAGTGTCCTAATTACATTACCTGTCAGCTGTGCACATCATGCCACGTTTATGTGTGAATAATTGATTGCTATAGTGTCACAGGAACATAAAACTTGCCAAAATTTGCTGAGAACCCAATATTGATTTGAATAAGTGTAGGGTGAATTAGAATCTGCATCTAATCAATTAGCAATCAGGAAACAGATCTGAATGCTTCTTTGTCTGAACTTTTGTTGGACATCTATGTTAACCTCCTTGGCGGTATAAAAAAATACGCCAGGAGGCAGCGCGGCAGTTTTTTTTAAATTTTTTTTTTCTAGGGCCCAGGGCTCGCTACATGATAGCCGCTGCTCAGCGGCATCCCCCCGCCCTCTTCGATCGCCTTCGGCGATCTCCGATCAGGAAATCCCGTTCAAAGAACGGGATTTCCTGGAGGGCTTCCCCCGTCGCCATGGCGACGGCGCTGCCTGGCACTGATTGGCCAGGCAGCGCACGGGGTCTGGGGGGGGGGGGGGGGGGGCGCGCGCCGCACCGGATAGCGGCGATCGGGCGCGCGGTGGCGGCGATCGGGGTGCTGGCGCAGCTAGCAAAGTGCTAGCTGCGTCCAGCAAAAAAAAATTAAACAAATCGGCCCAGCAGGGCCTGAGCGGCACCCTCCGGCGGCTTACCCCGAACTACGTTCGGGGTTACCGCCAAGGAGGTTAATAGTCCCAAAATCTAGGATCAGACCTTTTAGATGAAGAGCACTAAATCTTCATTATGTTCAGCCTCTTATGTAAAAGCTCAGTTGCTAGTAAAAAGTAGTTGTGGGCAATGTGCCTTCCTTCCTCTGTACTAGTAAAAAATTGTATGCCAGCTTGTAAGTTCCAAAGACTTTTATTAGCTAACTAGTCTGTACCGGGGTTGGTCTCAGTTTGTCTGGGTTTGATTTGTCTGAATTAGTTCAACATAGAGATCCTTCTCTGAAAAATTGTGACTTGGCTTTTACTTACCTGACTTACTGAAAATGTGTTTTCTCATGGCCATTGACTTCAATGCATTTGGTGAAAATGTTTTTGTTTTGTTTTTACATGCATGCTCATACATTTTAAGGTTTACTATTTTATTTTTGCTGGGTTTTGTGAGTGGAGCAATCAGACCAGTGCCCCCTTTACAGCTGTCACACTGAATACAAGTGAGGATATATACTGGGAAGTGGGGAGGGGTCTTCAGGTGTAAGCAACACTTACTGGTTTCCTCAAATGTGATGGACAATCAAGGTTAGTTTACCTATGAAATCTCACCTCTGCCACCATCTTGAATTCCCTCACTAGGGAACAATGCAATAAAATTCAATTAACAGGATCCTAAAAATCTCTACTACAAAACATATATAGAAATTGTCCCAAGGCTCCGTGAGTTACCTATCAGAACAATGTTTTGAAGAGGAAGTTGCCAAAATCATTAGGACCCTGAAGAATGTGGCCTTGGTTGTTATACAACTATTTTTTACAAACAATATTGTTTCAAACTTGACCCTATACCTTACCCATTTTTATAACCAGTTCCTAGCTGGTAAAACCCCCACAAGAATTTCTACAAGCTGTGATCACAGTGATCCCTAAGTCAGGTAGAGATTTTTTTCCCCCTAAAAATTACAGCCCCATAAAAAAATCAGTTTGCTGATGACATCATAGTTCCGCAGGCAGACCTTGCAATGTCTCTACCCAATGTGCTCCAGGTTCTGAATCATTTTCTGCTGTTTCAGGTCTTACCCCCAATACTGACAATAGTGATGATTGTAATGTTCTTATTACGATTTCACAAAATTTTGCATAATTTTTTAATTAAAATTATGATTGTAATAGAAAAGCGTTATTAAAAAAAATTATGTGAAATTTCACATTATTACAGCTATATGTGTAATTTTCGTAACTATAATTGTTTTCACCTTGTGAAATTGTTGTTTAAGTTGTTTAAATATGAAGAATTATGATTTTGTGTGTAATTTTGTGTCACTTGTATTTTAGTGTAATTTTTGGGAATTACAAAAAAGTACATGAATTAAGAAATTGCAAGTAACATAAAATTACACACACAATTATGATTAGGCTATGACTCATGCCAGGTAGAGATGGCCTGAACCTCCGATTTTAGGTTCGCGAACCTCCCGCGAATGTTCGGTTTGCGCGAACTTTCGTGAACCGCAATAGACTTCAATGGGGAGGCGAACTTTGTAAACTAGAAAAATTTATGCTGGCGACAAAAGTGATGGAAAAGATGTTTCAAGGGGTCTAACACCTGGAGGGGGGCATGGCGGAGTGGGATACACGCCAAAAGTCCCGGGGAAAAAGCAAAGCAGCATTTTAAGGGCAGAAATCACTTTTAATGCTAAATTGCAGGCCTAAAGTGCTTTAAAACATCTTGCATGACCGCACTGCTGGAGAGAGGTCATTTGAAGTAGGTGACAAAGTGTATGCCCTTCTTCCAGTGAGGCAGAACAAGCTGCAAGCGGCCTGGGAGGGACCCTACACTATAGTGCAACGGTTCTGACATATCTGGTGAACATGGGAGGCAGGAAACAGAAAAGCTTTCATGTCAACATGCTGAAGGCCCACCATGACAGGACCAAGTATGTGCTGCCAGTGTGCAGCCGGTTAGAGCAGGGAGAGGCAGACCCCCTGTTAGACCTGCTGGCTGACATACGAGATGTGGACAGCGACCCAAGCGTCAACCCACAACTCTCCTCGTCCCAGCAAGAGCAGTTGCAGGAGGTGCTGGGTCCGTACCAGCACACCTTCTCCGGTGTCCCGGGGCGGACCAGTCTGGCAGTGCATAGGGTAGATACGGGCCCCCATCAGGCAATCCGCTTACCGCGTCTCCCCAGAGGTGCAAGCGGACATGCAGAAAGAGGTGAGGATTACTCTTATACCAAAGGAAGGCAAGGAGACAGAACGTTGTGCAAGTTTTAGGCCAATATCCCTAATAAATACCGATGTTAAATTATACTCGAGCATACTGGCTCATAGACTAGAGGAGGCCTTGGAGGTATTACTGGGGAAACAGCAAATGGGCTTTAGGAAAAATAGGCACCTCCAGGAAAATATATATACAGCAATTAATATTATTCATAACTGTAAAGTTAATAGAGAAGAAACGATCCTCATAGCGATCGACGCAGAAAAAGCGTTCGATCGTATCTCGCATGAATTTATATTTAATTGCTTAAAAAACTTTGGCATAGGTCCCCTCTTTATAGAAAGAATTAAGAAGCTGTACAATAATTTAAATTCTCAATTGATAATCAACTCTTCTGCCTCCAAAGCCTTCCCGATTTTGAACGGGGTACGACAGGGATGCCCTCTTTCACCCGGACTCTTTAACCTGTGTCTCGAGCCCCTACTACTTTGTATTCAAAACGATGAAAAATTAAAAGGTATAACAGTAGGTACTGAAGAGATTAAAGCACTGGCTTATGCTGATGACCTCCTGTTGACACTAAGAGACCCAGTAATGTCCCTATATAGATGCGAACAAATTTTAAGCAGCTTTGGGGCAAGCTCAAATTTTAAAATCAATATGGAAAAAAGTATAATCCTCGATCTAGGCTGCTCGATAGAAACAAGGAAAAAGATTCAGGATTATAATAACTTTGCTTGGGGAAAAGTAATTAAGTACTTGGGGATTAAGCTGGGTGGTAACGTAGACAAAATATACGATCAAAATTATAAAAATCTAATGGAAGAGAGTAAAAAAAAACTAAATGGATGGGATCGGCCTTACTTTAATCCACTGGGCAGAATAGCAATAATAAAGATGTGTATTTTGCCCAAAATAATATTTCTTATGCAGTGTGTTCCGATTGCCCTCCCCAGCACATGGTTCAGGGGGTGGAACAGACTCTTTCAGGATTTTATCTGGGCTAGATCATCTCGTAGAATTAGCTATAACATAATTGGTAGAGATAAAACAAGAGGTGGGATGTCGGCCCCAGATATTTTATCTTACTATAAGTGTATACATTTAACAAGAATAGTGGACTGGAAAATAGAACACTCTACGAGTTCAGGTAAAAAATTATGGACATTATTTGAAAAAAATGAATTAAATATGGATATGATATTTGCATGGCATCCTATGTATATTCACAGGTTATGGAGTACATCATCCCACCCCTTAATAAAGCCCACACTGAGTCCTATATAACCTAATAAAGGAATGGCTAACTGGGGGTGGTCTTTCCCTCCTGACTTCCTTAAGAGATAATCCAGGTTTTCCACCCGCATCCTCAGCATTGTGGTTCTCCAAGAATGGTGTAAATATTGATACCCGTTTAGTACATATTTATGGAAACAAAGCCCTGGGGATTACTGGTATGATGGGGGGACAAGGAAAGAATACACCCTGGTGGCTTACCCAAAAAAAAGTTATATGAACAAAAATACACCTATTAGGAGTGATTTGAATCTATTTGAGAAACTTCTCCTACTTAATAATAGACCACCTAAAATAATGTCACTATTATACGACTTCTTAAAAACCATTGACCAATGTGATCTCCCTCCGTACTGTAAAAAATGGGAGACTATCAGAAATACACCCCTGGGGGAGAAATGGCCAGCTATTTGGTCTACTATATGGGGTAGCCCGGACTCAGATTTACAGTGGATGCAGTATAAAGTGGTATCTAGATGGTATCTAACGCCCGAAAGGGCAAAAAAATTTAATCCAAGGATGGGGTCCACATGCTGGCGATGCGGGTTGATCAGAATCATATGTGGTACAGCTGCCCATCTGTCACTCCCCTGTGGAATGAATTTATAGAATTTGGTAAACAACGGGTACACACCAACTTTAATATATCCAAAATGAATGCGATTTTTGGTATAACAGAACAGGAGGAGACTAAGGAAGGCACTTTTTTGATAACAGTGGGTACCCTATATATCCGGAAAATAATAGCTAAAAACTGGAAGAGTCCGGGCCGCCTCCTTTTTTTAGATTGGTTTAGGGGAATGGAAAACTTATACGAAAGATCAAATACCCCGACATCAGAAATTACTTCAAACCAATATAAATTTATAAGAGAAATCTGGGGTAACCTAAGGGGTTATTCCCCCCTTGCGGTCATATAGGCGGGACCATCAAGTACGGGTTAGGGAGGAGGGAGACTGGCAATTAGCCGAAATACCGAGACAAAATGGCATAAGGGTCCATTGTGACTGTGGCCTAATATAACCTAGCCTACTTGGGGTATGAATGTGAAGTATGGTTGGATTATGAATATTGGGTGTATGGGGTTGTTATGGGGTTGTATGGGGAGGGGGGTGGTGGTATAAGGGGAGGTGCGGGTTAACCATTCACTAATTTTTGTAATGGTACTGTGTTATATCCTTTTTTCTTTTTTCTCAAACAATGATGCAAACAGTACCTGACATATAAGGCTTTTGCCTTAAGACAATCAGGATATAACCCGGTGGGGAAAGCTGAGTTTGAAAAAAAAAAAAAAAAGGTGGGGAAGATGCTGGAGCTAGGGGTGGTTCAAAAGTCCTGTAGTGCCTGGGCAGCCCCTGTTGTCCTGGTCCCCAAGAAGGACCAGACAACTCTGTTCTGCGTGGACTACAGGAAGTTGAACGCCATCACCACTACAGACGCCTACCCCATGCCTCGCATCGATGAGTTGTTGGATACACTGGCGTCCGCCAGGTACCTATCAATCATGGATCTGAGCCGGGGGTACTGGCAGATACCACTTGCACCTGACGCGAGGCAGAAGTCGGCCTTCATCACCCCTTTTGGCCTCTTCGAGTTCACGATGATGCCCTTTGGGATGAAGAACGCTCCTGCCACGTTTCAGCGGGCCGTAAACGACCTGCTGGAGGGACTGCAAGGGTTCGCTGTAGCGTACTTGGATGACATTGCGGTGTTCAGCCCCACCTGGGAGGAACACCTCAAACACCTGTCCTAGGTACTAGAGAGGCTGACCGCAGCCAATCTGACAGTTAAGCCGAGTAAGTGTCAGATTGGTATGACCGAGGTGCAGTACTTAGGTCACCGGGTGGGGGGTAACACCCTGAAACCTGACACGGGAAAGGTTGACACCATCCTGGCATGGCCTCGGCCGATCACGAAAAAGCAGGTCCAGGGTTCCTGGGGACCGCCGGCTACTATAGGAAATTTGTTCGAGCCTATAGTACCCTGGCGAAGCCCCTGACCGATGCCACTAGCAAGAAACACCCCAAGGTTGTTAGCTGGACCCCCGCTTGCGAGAACGCCTTCCAAGCCTTGAAGCAGGCACTCGCAAGCACCCCGGTGCTTCAAGCCCCAGATTTCAGTCGTCGGTTTGTTGTGCAAACCGATGCCTCTGACTACGGTCTCGGCGCAGTCCTCAGCCAGGTGGATGGAAAGGGAGATGAACACCCTATCCTCTACCTGAGCCGGAAGCCCCTGCCCCGAGAGGTAGCCTACTCCACAACTGAAAAGGAGTGCCTAGCGATCGTGTGGGCCCTACAGAAACTGCAATCCTATCTGTACGGCCGCTCCTTCACGATCATTACCGACCATAATCCCCTGAGTTGGCTGAACCCCACTGCTGGGACCAATGGCAAGCTCTTACGTTGGAGCCTGTCATTACAGCAGTATGACTTCACAATTCAACACAAGGCAGGCAGCCGACACCAGAACGCCGCCGGGCTATCCCGTTGCAACGGGGAACTAGATCAGATATCGCAGGTTAGCGGCAACGACACACATCTTGCTGATGCATGTCTATCTGCCTTCTCCCCAGGGGGTGCTGTCACGGAACAGCCGTGAGAAACGCGGGCGAATTGGAAGGAGCCGCACAGTCCAATTTCTGATCACTGTCTGGCTAAATTTGTGCAGCCACTACAGGAATCAGAAATGACATCCCTGGGTTTTTTTTCTTTTTTTTTTCTCTTTCCCTCCTTCCATCAAAAGGTCATCTGCAGAGAGTCCCTGGCTTCAAGCTGTGCTGATGGCCCATTCATCAGGTATAGGTGACAAGCACCATGACATAAGCAATCTAGAGTGGAAAAACTCAGACACTCTGGCTCCTTCCCCAGCAGGGGAGCCGACATGTGGCTTGCTGCTGCCAGCTTCAAAAAGAACCTCACCTAGGGATGACCTGCTGTCAATCCCAGATGTAGATCATATTCCATAAACTGCTATATGTGTCATATTTTCTGTGTTGCCAGGCTGGCAGACCCTCCAAACTAACAGAGCATGTAGGGCCCTGTCTGGCGCTGGTTCTGAGAACATTTCAGAAACTGTCAGTTAGGCAGTTCGAAAGTGCCCTGATGATACCACAGGGGTCCGACCCCTCATGTTTGGTATCAGGCTGCTGGGTAAATCGAGGCAGACCTGAAAATATTAGTAAATCTACCCTGACCTGTACGGTTCTGTGAGATAGAGCCCATATGTGGTTAAGACATGATTTCTGGTCCCCAGGACAAGGGGAGGACTCATCTCATGTTCTAAGTGGGTGTGTGGCCCTGCCCTCACTCCCTCCTACTGGATCAGGGGCATAAGAATGGCAGAGGAGACACACTCAGTGTCCTCCACCCTGAAACATCATCCTGATTTCATCTGTGCCAGCTTGAGGATATGCTGGCATCCACCTGGTCTGAACTCTGAACTTTGATTGAAACCAAGAACTTTACAAGTTTTCCCACTAAAGGACATCTTTCCAGGAACTAAGTATTTTTTCTCCCTTCTTTTATTTTTGCATACTGGCTATTACTTTTAATAATTGTTGATTTTAATAATTGTCTGTATATATTATTTATATTGCTTTCAATAAACCGACGCTATCGTCAGTTGTTGTTCTAGCTACCCTACTATTCAGCACGCACAGAACTGATCCCGGGTCTCTGAAGAGACGCTACTAGTGGTTGTTGTTGGCTAGACAGAATAAAGTGTGTTTAACCGGTTTTATTCGCAGGACTAGTCAGTCAGCGGGCTCCTCGGGCCCATGGTAACCGAGGTGGTGGCAGTTATACCCTGAATTAGTGTGTATTTTGTAATTATTATATCTCACAGGCTCCCTTCTGGTTTGTCTGCGGCTAATTCCCAACGGTTCCTGCGCATTGACTGCGACCAGAGTTCGCACGATCTGTGCGCTGGCACCGTTTGGAAGGCCATTTGAGGTCTGACCACTAGGGTCTCCTGTGACAGCTGCCAAAAACACCGTAGTGGGTTTCAGGCCTCAGAAGTTTGTGTCACTATGGGGATTGCCAGTTTGCCACTAAGGGGTCTTGCGTTAACATGTCGGTCACAGGAGAAGATCTGTCACTATGAGATCAAAGTAAAGAAGGTCCATTATTTCATGCATCTTCTTAATTTGTTAATGAAAAGATTTGCGACTGGTATTATGTCAATGTTATTTACAACATGGATATATGTTTGGACAGTGGCACAATTTCAGTGTTTTTCCCTAGATATGCCATTGGGAACAAACAGGAAGTTGTAAAAATTAGGCAGCGCATTGGATACCATACATTATTTTGGTGGATTTATGCTATCACGAGATACGCATTCTCAAGTTGCTAACTAATTTTGTTGACAAAGCTAAAGGTGCCCATATATCTATCGACTTGGTGGCCGATCAACCATCCAATTTGACAATTATTATTGAGTCGGAAGAAAATTGGTGCCACCAAGTGCATGCCCAATCAACGATGTGACCAATTCAGGTCGAGCATGTCAATCAACATGCTGATGTTGGGCCATTGTGGTTGAGTGGGTGCATGGCGGTAACAGTGAGCTATATTGGGATGAGCGACAAATGCGATGAGACCCTGATGCTGCCGCCCTAATGTCCAATGTGCCACCCACCCCCAGTGCCTAGTGCAGTATACATTACCTGTCCGTGTCAACTGCTGGCTCCAGGCTCCATCCATACAAGCACCCCACGTGGTTGCCGGAGTAATGTGGGTGAGTGTCTGATGTCACACAAACGCACACATGTATACTGGCAACCACGTGGGATGCATGTATGGACGGAGGACAGAGCCAGCGGCAGACACGGGCAGGTAACGTATACTGCACTGGGCACCGGAGTGGGGCACATTGGAGTTTAGGGGGGACAGCGAGGCAAAGGATACGGTGTCACATGACCAATTCTGGATCAATGAAATTGATCAGGAATCGGCCTGCAGTGTATGGTCAGCCGCCAGATCTCTCTCCCATCATTTCTAGATGTATGGCTACCTTAAAGCTTTTATTTAGAAAGATTTGAAAAAACGGTGTACCTATACAGAAGTATCCTAATCTAAAGTCAGGTTTTTATATAATTATTTTTCTGCTCCATACAATAATTGTAAAGTTGTTAGCTATTTTTATTGTCTACCACTAGGTAGAGCTATTGCAGAGCAAAACCTAGAAAATGTTTTAAAAATGACAAATGGAAATCTAGCAGAAATTTTGCGTAACTGTCTTGGATAACATTATTCGCCTTTAGCCTTTATTTATTTTTTCCTTCAACTTCACTTACAGGAAACTCATGTGACACTGCAGTGATTACCTTACAAGCCGACATGCACAAATAAAGGATTGCAAAGCAAATATCTCTATCCTCTTTAAAGGCTGCTGCCGTGTTAAAAGTCACTTTCAAAATACATTCTAAATCTTGTTATTAGTATTTAAAGTCATCTTCATCAGCACCCCAAGGCAGATGCATTGAAGACTGACACACTAAGGAATTCATCTAAATGTGCCTTTGTATCCATCCAGTTCAGGTCATAGGAGACCTGGAAGAGGCAAGAAGGTAAAAGCATTCTCAAAGATACTTTTGTTGCTTCTTCATGTTCTACTGCTGGATTGCAATAGTAAAATGTCAGTAAGATCAGTAATGTTTACCGATATTTTACGATGATTAAACCTAAAACTACTCTCACACAGTACCCTTCGTCTACCGATTCCAACCCTAATGACTTTCCCCGGTGGTGCCTAACCCTAAACCCCTCTGGTGGTACCTAACGCTAACCCCCCTCCCTACCACCGTGCCTAATCCTACCCCCCTTTAACCTTAAAGTGTACCAAAGATGGTACACTGGCCTATATTTATACTTACTTGGGGTTTCATCCAGCCCCATGAGCAGCGTGGCTTCCCTTGCCATCCTCCTCGGCCCCTCCGTTCTGGTGATATGATTGCCGGTAATCCAGTCGCTGCCAGTCAAGGTCTTCTGTGCATGCGCTTCTCAGCCACGTATGTGCCCCCACTACGCTCCAGTCCCATGGAGCGTTCTGCTGAGCTGCGCATGCACAGAAGACCGCAACTGCCTGATTTACCAGGAGTCATAGCGACTTAATGGAGGGGCCAAGAAGGACGGCGAGTGAGGCCACGATGCTCTTGGGGCTGGAGGAAGCTCCAGGTAAGTATCCTCCATGCAACGCAAAGCTGCGAAAAGGAGTTACCTTTGGGCGCACAGAGGCGCCCGGTTGCAGGCATCTCCGTGTACCTAAATGTACCTTCTTTTCCACATTATAAAAGCCACAATCAATTTTGGGACCTGATAGCGGCTGCTGCCAAGTGCCCAAATTTCCATTGTTTGCCACTAATCACGGCTTTTATAACAGTCACTGTTTTTTCCATAAGGGCTCCTGCGCCCTTTTTACCTGATTTGATCTCATACAGCAAAAAGGAAAGGGATGTTGTGGCCAACTGGCTATCTTGCAAAAGGCGTTTGCCAGCTTCTTCTGTAGAGTCTCATCATGCTCCTTCAAATAAATGTGTTCTGATAACAGAGGTGGCCATGCCAACATGTACATGTTGGCACCATGCAAAATGTAATTATTTAATAAGCTCAGAACTTACAGGAAGCCAGTGGATTTACATATTGAGGAAGGTGATTTATTAATCCCATGTAAAGGTCCATACTACCTGCCCCCATTTTCTAGAAAATGAGGTGGGGTGAGCCTATTTTCCATAAAATTTGACAAAGGGGTTCAACAAATTGGGGTGGTTTTGTCACCCTCCTCCTGAGGAATACCATCAATGTTATGGCTTATGAGGCCTGATATTGCTTAGAGGATGAAGTACCATGCTGATCAGCTTATTAGCGCCTGTATGAGAAACAAGGGGTCAATCAAGGGTTAAGGTCCATACCCACGCCGCAATTTTTCAATCGATTTTCCAGAACACAGGCCACTCGTGGTGATTGTTTGTTTTAAACGATCGCCATATTGGATTAATTTGTGATCGTTCCGATTCCCATTGACTTTCACTGTAATTTACATGATAATTTGTTTCCCATGATGCAAAAAACGCTGGCATTGGGAAACAATCATTTGTCGACGGAGATTCCAGATCCATTTGGTCGTGGGTACATAGATTAAGGCTTGTTTTTGTTTGTTTGTTATTTGTATTAATATAAAAAGAAATCCTAAGCTCCACATTTGACACACCGTGCTTCCGCTTGTGAATGCGCAAACTTAGTAGTTTCAGAACTGGTATCGCCAGTATTTTTTATTTGGATTTATACTTTACTTCTTTAAAAAAAATACAGTTCTTTACTACTCAGGTTTACTTTTGAGCCCCCATGCCTTCCTTGAGTAAACACAGATCAGAGAGAGATATGAAAAAAAAACAAAACATTTTTCTAAAAGCGTGACAAGAGCTATTTGTGGTATCACATCTAGCAGATAGGATCAGTTCAGCAAATCATCAGACCTATATACGGTAGTCATTCAACTAACTGCTGGTGCATAAAGGGATTATCAGATCAATAGGCTATCATCCAATGAGGAGGGCCACCCATGTGCTTACATTCTAGATAATAATGATGTTGTTACATAAATGCCTTTGGTTTTAAGAAGACAATGAAGTACTTCATGATATGGGCCCTGATCCACTAAACTATGGTGAAATTGATGTGCACACTGCACAGTAATGTGGGTTGCCCACAAAACGGAACTTGCGTCCTATACACAAGTTGGGCAGCACAGTGGCGTAGTGGCTAGCACTCTGGCCCTGCAGTGCTGGGACTCTGGTTGAAATCCCAGCCATTATCTACATGGAGTTCATATGTTCTTCCCGTGTCTGTGTGTGTTTTCCTCTGAGCATTCTGGTTTCCTCCCACATCCTAAAAACATACAGATAAGTTATGTAACGGTTGGGTATAGCAACTCAGATGTCTGATTATATGGTGATCTGCAGAATCACCTATAATGCAGACACTATACCTGATTATGTGGTGATCTGCAGAATCACCAATAATGCTGGTATAGCTACAAGGGTGTATGTGTGAGTAGTGCTTGGTGCAACCGTAACTCAATAGGGAACTGAGCCCCGCCAGAGGGGCTGGCAGGGTACAACCAGGACTAGAAACTGAATAGTTTGACCTGACCTTTCCAGAGGGGCTGGAAAGGTACTAACAGTATTAGTGCAAACAAGAAAGTACAAAGAACCCTCACCAGTGGAGCTAGTGGGGGTAATATACAGTACTAGACCTTACCCGGAAACTGGTGGGTACTAGCTACGGACGTAACTGATAGTACGGTCTGACCTTCCAGAGGAGATGGCAAAGTACTAACAGATACGAGAACTGTATCGATTGGCTAGACCATACCAGAGGAGCTGGCAAGGTACTAACAGTTACAGTAACAGAATAATTTGATCAGACCTTACCAGAGGAACTGGTAAGGTATCATCAGTCGCGGCAACTATATAGCTTGGCAAAACCTTACCAGAGGAGTTGATAAGGTACAATCAGTTTAAGTGACAATAATAGAACAGGCCTTCCCAGTGGAGCTGGGAAGGTACTAGCAGAGCTCGTGACTATATAGTTTAACTAGACCTTACCAGAGGAACTGGTAAGGTACTATTAGTCACTTTACCGAAGAGTAGCGATACCTCACCAGGGAAGCTGGTGCCTGCATAAAGATCCTGTCTCCGCACGCGCGTACACGAGAGAGAACCCCTGTGAGCTGGAGATAACACCGTTCCCGGCGTGCTAGACGCCGAAGGAACGGAAAACACTTGAGAGCCATGGAGGGAGGCGGCTGCAGATACCCCCTGCGTGTCAGCAGCCGCCAAGACTTCGGTTGTTACAAGTTAATTGGCGTTCCCCCTAAGTTGGCCCTAGACTATGATACATACATAGTCATTACGGATTACAGTATATTGTGAGCCCCTCTGAGGGACAGTTAAGTGAAAGACAATATACTCTATACAGCGCTGTGGAAGATGTTGGTGTTATATAAATACTAAATAATAATAAAATCATGCATTGCTAGTGTAACGCGTTGCACAAATAGCATAGTGCACATTGGGCCTGATCCAGTTAACTTTTCTCCTAGGTGATATTTTGATAACTACCCAATAAAGTGCCTTTTTAGCCACCAGCAAGCAAGAAAGTACAGTGGAACCTTGGTTTCGAGCATAATTCGTTATGGAAACATGCTTGTAATCATAAGCACTCTTATTTAAAAGCAAATTTCCTCATAAGAATTAATCACTTAAGCCCATCTGAATGATTTAAATATGCATGTCAAAGGCGTATATTAATATAATTTTTTAAATTATGGGCTTGTAAATAGTGATGGCCGCAAATTGAAAAATGCACCTTTATTTCCAAATAAAATAACGGCGCCATACATTGTGATAGGGACATAATTTAAATGGTGTAATAAGCCGGACAAATGGGCAAATAAAATACATGGGTTTTAATTACGGAAGCATGTATTAATTTCAAACTATAATGGCCAAAAACTGAGAAATAATGATTTTTTCCATTTCTTTCTTAATATTCCTGTTAAAATTCTTAGCAAAATGTATCACCCAAAGAAAGCTTAATTGGTGACGGAAAAAACAAGATATAGATCAATTTATTGTGATGAGTAGTGATAAAGTTATTGGCAAATGAATGGGAGGTGAAAGTTGCTCAGATGCAAAAAATAAACAACCCTGTGGGCTTAAGTGGTTAATGGAAACTCAGTTGATTCGTTTCACAATTCAAAAACAGTTATAGTAAAATAGTATAAAGTAAAAATGTAAACAAGACTTTCACTATAGCTAATGGAATCATTGCCATCTGCTGGCTCACACCAAACCTTTTTTTGGGGGGCGTGGCTTTAACAAGGAACTTATCCAATTACAGTTACTTTTGAGGATTTCATGGAAATGTGACTTTGCACAGTCTCTACACTCAGGTTAAGTACAATAAAGTACAATACTGTGTCGCTAAAGTGAAAAGAACTATTGGCTCAGTTGACGAAACACATGTATACTTTTGTTTTCTTGTATATCAAGCAGTTGCCTGTATATCAAGTCAAAATTTTACAAAAAAATGTTGTTTGTATTGCAAAGCGCTCTTAAACCAATTTACTCCAAGGTTTTACTGTACTCAGAATAATTTTGATAGTACTTTTTGACTTTACTTTTTGGTACTTTTTCATTTACAGAGTGCTGAAAAGTTATTTTAAAAAGAAAATTAAAAATGATCTTCTATCAGAAAACTTGTAAAGGCTCATTGGCCTCAATTCACTAAGCTTTATCAAACACTTATTGCAAACATTTGATAATTTACCTCATGAGTAAAATCTAATTTGGAATTCACTAAGGTGTTATAGATTTATCGAATGTTTTATCGCTAAAACATTCAATAAATCTATAACTCCTTAGTGAAATCAAAATTAGATTTTACCCATGAGGTAAATTATCAAACGTTTGCAAAAAGTGTTTGATAAAGCTTAGTGAATTGAGGCCATTGTGTACATAAAGTGAGTTGCAATAGCAACATTGCCATTCACAGACAGAGTAGTTTAGTGAATCAGTGTGATATATATTCATTAACCACTTAAGTCTATCTGGACGGATATACAGTATCCGTCCAGATAGACTGTGCAGCTCCTGCTGCCTAAGGCGTGCGATTATGCGTGCTCCTGCTGCCTGTCGTTAGTCCCCCAATCAGTGCATGGGAATATAGTTCCTATTCACCTATCTAAGTCCCCCGCAGAAAAAACAACGTTCTCTTATCAGAGACCGCAGTCTTTCTGCAAAAAAAAAAATAAAGTTTCCCGTCCTCTTTCTACTTCCTGAAAGCGAGATCGTTCGCTTTCAGGACTTTTTGACTATGGCTATCTTGTGGACAAATAGTAAACTACACCTACATACATTTTTTATTAAATAATTACATTATATTACATTTAAAATTAGCTGTTTACCTCCCACACCAAAATGTATCCAAATCATTTTTTAAATTAAAAAAAAAGTAAAAAAAAATTACAATTAAAAAACAAACAACATAAATTGTTACCTAAGGGTCTGAACTTTTTTAATATGCATGTCAAGAAAGTATATTATACTTTTTTAAATTATAAGCTTGTAAATAGTGATGGACACAAATTGAAAATATGCACCTTTATTTCTAAATAAAATATCGACGCCATAAATTGTGATAGGAACATTATTTAAACGGTGTAATAACCAGGCCAAATGGGCAAATAAAATACATGAGTTTTAATTACGGTAGTATGTATTAATTTGCTTAGTGTGTTTTAACTAAGGAGCAACTCTACAGAATACGTTTTGTTTGCCCGGATTTTAGCTTCTAGAAAATGTTTCACCACTTATTTGAGTAACTTATGCAAAGGAAGCAATGATCCCCAGCAATTATGTTCATATAGGAAATTGAGCAATAAAATGGAGTTAAACTTTGACTCTTTCCCGCTAGGCACCACTATGATCCTAATGACATAGGGAAAGTTTGTTTCCAAAACAAACCATTTGATTTGATCAACATGGGGGTTATGGGATCAGTATGCAGGAAGTGAGGCCGCAGGTTCCAGTGAGGATATCAAAGTTAGTAAAAGAACATACTTGTAATCTGTAGATTAATCCCCTTAAAACTCCCCCCCCCCCCCCCACTCCACACACACACACCCCTCCACCCCTACCTCTACCCACCTTCCCTTCATATGAAGGGAATCAAACTGTCCTAGGCCACACACCCTTCCTATACGTAAGAGTACGTATCCCAAGTCAATCCAGTGCTGCGTCCTTCCACATAAGTAGAAGAAAGGCCTCTGTACAATAGGTCAGTGTTTCTCAACATTTTATTGATATGTACCCCTTTTAAAACCCTGTACACACCAAGTACCCCCTGGCATAGTAAACATTATCACAAGTACCCCTTGACAAATATATATTTAATCGTAGTACATTATAATTGGTTCTAAACAATTTCCAAGCATTTACTATTTCTTTTAATTAGCTAAAATACTGATTTGGTGTTGTTTAAATAAGATTTATCATTTTCTAAAACTCTAAATTTGTTATTCTTGGTTAAGTATATCAAGCCCGAGTACCCCCTGGAACCATCAGAAGTACCCCCTGGGGTACGCGTACCGCATGTTGAGAACCTATGCAATAGGTAATGGAAGGAGATCCTGTACCAAGACCCATCTTGGAAGTGACTGCAGGAAGTATTGGGCTGCTCCGTTACCCCCCCCCCCCCCCCCCTCGTTAAGGTAGCCATACATTACTTGATTTCCCGTTGAGCGATTAAGTAATCGACTTTATTGGGTGATCAACTACAGTGTGGTTGATCAAAAGTTGATTGATTAGTGGCCCACACACTACAAACAAGACAAATAATATTTATATCAAGCTTTTCTCCTGGCGGACTCAAAGCACCAGCCACCAGGGCATCCGCTATAGGAAATAGCAGTGTTAGGGTGTCTTGCCCAAGCACTCCTCACTGAATAGGCACTGGCTTACTGAACAGGAAGAGTTGAGATTCAAACCCAGGTTCCTGTGTCAGAGGCAGAGCCTTTACCCAGTACACTATCCAGCCACTGTTGACACCATCCAGCCACTGCTGGCACTATCCAGCCACTGCTGACACTATCCAGCCACTGCTGACACTATCCAGCCACTGGTGACACTACCCAGCCACTACTGACACTACCCTGCCACTGCTGACACTACCCTGCCACTGCTGACACTATCCAAAAATCAATTCTGTGCCGATAAAATTATTGAATTGAAGGGATAAATAGAGTAATTGAGAGCATTTTGATGTGGTAGGTTCATCATAGTGTCAAGGTAATCATACATTTCTCGATTTTTAAACGAATGATTAAGCAATCAACTACAGTGTGGTTGATCAAAAGTTGAACGATCAAACCAAATGGTCAATAGTATAGAAAATTGAGTAATGTATGGGCACCTTAAAGCAGATTAGTGAAAAAAATCATGCAGATAGCCTTGAACACTTTAGAATATGTTCTACCACTAATCCAAATTTTTTCTTCTCAGGGATGTGACTACAGGGGAGAAGCCGCTGCGACCACAGAGGGGCCAAGAGCTGTAAGGGGGCCCCCAACTACTAATTTACGCCCTCTGATAAAAGGGACCATCCTTCATATCAGGTGTTTCTGTGGCTACACTTGTTATGGGTGTAAAGAATATGATGTCCATACTTGTTTTATGGCCCTTGCAAGGTGAGTCTCCAGGCTGTGAGGATCACAAGGGGTTTGCAAAGGAAATAGTGTGAACATTGGGGGGCCCCATCATAGTTTTTCTGAGCCCCTCCATGATTTATAGTCACACCACTGCTTCTTCTGTTCAAATGAAGCAAAACTACCCTCATTAATGGTTTAATTTGTAACCAAAGTAATTGAAAGAAAATAAATGCTGGTGATGTCCCTAAATTCATTTCCCTGGAAGAGACCACAACAGGGGGCAATATTTCTGAAAGATAAAAGACATCTGGTCAATGATACAGGGGATGAGAGGCGCCCAATGTGTGAAGATAATGGAGAAGAATAATAAAAGAAAAAGGATAAGGTTCGCTTACCCACATATGAAGGTCTAGGCCGGTATATGCAGAAAAAGTTTTTCTATTTCACAAAAAGACAATGCGTTTCGTGGGCTACAATCCCACTTCCTCAGGTCAATGATGTGCCTGGTAGTGTTTATAATTGAGCTTTGAGCGCCCCCATCAGTAAAGTGTTAAAGTACCCCTGACCTGGTTTTAAATACTTAAAAAAAAATGTATTACAGGTGCTTTGACTTTTTCACAGCACACATCACCATCCTCCCCCGCCAGTGCCCCATGTGGCCCCATTCTTGCAACAATTATGATCAGTGAGGAAATGACAGTTCTTCCTCCCCTCTGTGCTTCCTTAACTCCGCCCCCTCCCCTTGTGGCTTTAGGTCCGTATATGTTTCACTGCACACAGTGCACAGGGTAGCTGCGCTGTGTGTGGGCTTGTGTTAATTGAGGTCATAAGAATATCCAACCTCAATTATCACAAGTCCGCTCACATCGCAGCTCCCCTGCGTGCTGTGTGCAGTGAAACACATACGGAACTAAAGCGGCAGATGGAGGGGCGTTATTATGGACAGGCACAGGGGAGGAAGAACTGCCACTTTCTCCCCGCTCATATTCGACGTTCTGCCTCACTCAAAGACTATGACTGAGCAGAATGGGGGTTACAGGGGGCATAGCAGCACCAGTAATAAAGCAATATTAAAAGTCTTAGGGGAGGGGGGAACAGGGTCAGGGGTACTTTAAAAACCTCTCAATAAGGTTAACAGATTTTTTTTTTTTTATGTAAGTGCAGTGATGTGTCCAGTGGCTGGATCAAGTAGCCACACATAGCAGATTGTGCCGAGGAGGAATTTCAGAAAGAGCTCTACAGGCAGTAGAGGCATAACAATAGACCCTGCAAGGGATGTAGCCGCAGGGGGGCCCAAAAGCTACAGGGGGCCCTGTCTTGAGAGACTGACAACTAAGGGCAAAGAGAGAAAAAGCCTTCTGCTCTCTGCACAATTGTTCTAATGACTGCATATGCTCAGCCACTGATAAGGAATCATGCAAAGTTTTACAGACAAAGATTTGTAGACAATCCATATTAAGTGTGCATCAGGGTCTTGTGTACAGTGCCCGGCTACCTTGATGGGAGGGGGCCCCATCCAAAGTTTTGCAGGGGGGCCTAGTGATTTCTAGTTATGCCCCTGACAGGCAGCCTAATATCTAGAGGCTGTGACAGACAATATCATCCCTGTGTGTTTATTTGTGCTGCTCAAAAACACAATTGTTGCTAAGTGTTAAAAATCTACATAGATTAGTATATTCTCTATTCCTTTCATCATAGCGTTGAATCTTTCATGAGCACTGAGCAAGCTGAGGCAGCCAGATACAGTTAAGGATGTGTATTGTCGCATCAGCTGTTTGAAAGGAGCTTGTTGCTCTCCTGTCTTTAATTAATAGGTAGAGTCTTAGCGTATTATGCTGCTGGAAATCCCTGTAGACAGAGGATCAGACAAGCCAGCACACATTATAAAATCCCCCTTATCTGGAATGCTGTATTCCTACTATGATAGCACTGTTTGCTTTTGGCAGTGTTGTGACTTTATAATTAGAAGATAGGCAAACCGATCTGCAAAGCTGGAGATTTAGCAATGATGGGCTCAGTTTGCAGCCAATGGAGATTCATGAATATTTTCACATCCACTGCAAATGCACTGGTGTGTTAATTTCTGTTTCTCTTTCTTTTATCATTTTCTCATTAATTTCTTTTTTCTTTTTTTTATACTTGCATACACTGTAGAGTGATCATAAAAAAGCTGCCCAGTATTGTGCATGCATTCCAAAGAGCAGGTCTGACCAGACCATGATCATCCAGAAGGCAACCTAGGCAGCTGCCTGGAGCCTAGTAAGTGTCAAGGGGCCCAGCTGCCACCTTCTTTGTCACCACTGCCAACCCAGCCTACCAGAAAGACTATCATGGGGGTCCAAAACTACTGTGTTCCATTGGCACCGTTTTGTCTTAAACCTTCCCTGGCTCTGACCCATCAAGGCACGGACTCCAAAAGTCCTCTGAAGGTGCCTTGTGGTGTCTGACTTGAAGACCTTTAGCAGCAAATATTTTGAGGCCTGTTAAGGCGGCCATACACCAACCAGATTCAACCAACAAATAGATCCCTCTCTGATCGAAATCTGATCAGAAAGGGATCTATTACTGCCACAAACTTGAAATAGATTTTTAATAGCTTTCACCTTGAAATTTATAAAGCATCTATGGCACCGCAACGGATGTAATGCAGGCCCTCCAGGTCTCCTCCCATCTAGTGCTAACCAGGGCACCTGCAGAGTGTTGGCAGTAAAGGACACTCACCTGTCCGCTGGTGTGCTCCTCATGTGTTCTGACTCCATCAATGTTGGCTGCTTGTTTCCTGTTACCCAGCAGCATGTAGATAGTCACATAACATACATGCTGCCAGGTCACGAGGAACAGGCGCTCTGGCTGGGATGGAGATAGGAAACAAGAGAAAGGGCACCAGCACTACACTGCTAAGACCCTGCAGAAGCCCGGGGGAGAACTATTTTAGATGGCATGGGCTCAGTCGATTGGTCACTAATCTGCTACCGACAAGCACCTGCCCCGCCCCTTTCAATTAAAATTGATCAAAATCAAGAGGTCATGTTGGGGCATTGATTTCCAGCAAATCACTGAGAAAAGTACTTGGGCTCATTAAGTTGTGAGGTGGGGCCTCCATGGATCAAACTTTTTTTCCCTACACATGCCAAAGATAAATGACACACAGGAACCTGAACATTCACATGATTTGAAAAAATTATGTGATTAATCAGACCAAATCAGCTCCCTCATTTTCTCTAGTTCTTATGGTTCCTTGTTCCTTGTAGGCACTTTGGTGGTGGACAAGGACAACATAAGTAATCTAGCTGATCTGTTGCTATGCAACCCCACAATCTCAGTTTGACATCAGACTTGATGTCTGCTGAATACTGAAACAAACCAGTAGTCAAAGCTGTCCTGCAGTCTATCCACAGTTGTTGATAAGAACTAGACACCTTAATCTTCCTAAACAAACACAGAACACAGAAGTGAATTTCTTGAGCAACCATATGTGGAATAAAGACTTTTCATTGTGTGCTGTGCAAGAGTTCGGACCCACTTTAAATATTTACAGTACCCTCTTTCTCCCAGCCCTTTGACTTACATATTTGTATCCCTATGCTCTGTGCATTGTGTGTAAAGGTCCGTACATACGCCGGACTGGAGGCGACGACGGGTCCGTCGTCACCTCCCGCTGGGTGGGCGTTCCAGCGACAGTCCGGCGTGTGTACAGTCTGTCTGCAGACTGATACGGCTGTTTCTGAGCGATCCACCCGGCGGATCACTCAGAAACGGGCATATCAGTCCGCCGACAGTGCGTACACACGTCGGACTGTCGTTGGAACGCCCACCCAGCGGGAGGTGACGACGGACCTGTCGTTGCCTCCAGTCCAGCGTGTGTACGGACCTTTAGATGCAGGGCCGGGACAAGGTCGACCACCAACAGAGGCTGAACTGCCCAAGTGCACCCCCCCAATCCGCTACAACTATGTCGCTGATGTGGGTTCGTGGACAGTCTCTCCCTGTTACTGTTCCTCTTTACGGGGTGGTGTATATAGTGAGCTGCTGCATAGGACTGCATTTGGCATACATACAGTAATCATCAGTAGTAGAGATCACTTGACATCTTTTTGCTGCTATGGGTTTTCAGGTATCCAGGTATACGGGCCCCTATTATAGGAAACCAGGTTTAGGTTCCCCCAATTTAGGAAGCCAGGTATACAGTAAGTGCCGCCAGATTTTATTCAGACAATTCATATTCTCCTACAGCTTCAAAACATACTAAGTCAACTGGTTTCCCCCCACACAATCCTACAGTGAAAATATTAGTCTATAACTATGGTAGGGATTATACTATGAGCTCCTCTGGGGACAGTCAGTGACATGACTATGTACTCTGTAAAGTGCTGCAGAAAATGTCAGTGCTATATAAATACATAATAATAATATGGGAGGACATTATCTTTATGACTATTGTAGTCTTATATTGTTAGCCCCTCTGAGGGCAGTCAGTGACATGACTATGTGATCTGTAAAGTGCTGCAGAAGATGTCAGTGCTATATAAATACATAATCATAATATGGTAGGACATTACACTATGACTATGGTAGGATTAGATTGTGAGCTCTTCTGAGGACAGTTAGTGACATGACTATGTACTGTGTAAAGTTCTGCAGGAGATGCCAGTGCTATATAAATACATAATAATAATATGGTAGTGTATTAGACTATGACAGGATTATATTGTGAGCTCCTCTAAGGACAGTCAGTGACATAACTATGTACTCTGTTTAAGTGCTGCAGAGGATGTCAGAGCTATATAAATGCATAATTTGGTAGGACACTAGACTAGGACTATGGTAGAATTAGAGTGTGAGCTCCTCTGAGGACAGTCAGTGACATGACTATATACTCTGTGCTTCAGAAGATTTCAGTCCTATATAAATACCCTCTATACCCACAACAAGAAGTTTCAAACAGGCCTCACTTGCCAATATCAAAAAAATTACTTTATTGTGAATAAGACAATCAAGGAGTTGTGAAAACAGTTCCACTACATTTAAAACCATTTAAAACACTCAAAGAGCTCCAGAGAGTGCACAGCAGTTCCCCACCTCATTTGCTCCATACATACACACAGCCCATTCATCCCACAGGAATTAATGCATGCATTGTAGTAGTTGTCATGACTCAAAGAAAAAGAATGCACGTGCAAAAAGTTCACTATTAGCTGAAAAGATTCCAGACCCTCAGAGTCCAGTAAAAAACACGCTGTCTCCAAGTCGGAAGTTGTCACTGATAAGTTATATCTGCAATCCTTTAGCCAGCAGCAACCACTGTTGTGCACACAGATGCAGTCCAATGAGGTGGGGAACTGCTGTGCACTCTCTGGAGCTCTTTGAGTGTTTTAAATGGTTTTAAATGTAGTGGAACTGTTTTCACAACTCCTTGATTGTCTTATTCACAATAAAGTAATTTTTTTGATATTGGCAAGTGAGGCCTGTTTGAAACTTCTTGTTGTGGGTATAGAGGTTGAATAATTAAGTTTAAGGCCCACATATAGCTGAAAAGGCCACCGGAAAGGTGCAATTTGCACACATTGAGGCCCCTATCTCTCAGCTACTGCCACTAGGAGACCCAGCAATCTCTAGTCCTATATAAATACACAATAATAATATGGTAGGAGATTAGATTATGACTATGTCAGAGATTAGATTGTGAGCTCCTCTGAGGACAGTCAGTGACATGACTATGTACTCTGTAAAGTGCTGCAGAAGAGGTCAGTGCTATATAAATACACAATAATAATATGGTAGGAGATTAGACTATGACTATGGCAGAGATTAGACAGTGAACGCATAAGAGGACAGTCAGTGACATGACTATGTACTTTGTAAAGTGGTGCGAGTGATGAACGCGACAAAACCACTGGCACTGTTCCCCCAAGTGTATAAATGTGCCCCCATGTGTGCATTTATATATTACCTGTTCTGTGTCGTTTACCACACGGTGCCCATTCATCTTCAGCTTTTTCTGTTCCATTTGTGGCTTACATGCCACCAGCATATAGTGTGTGGTGCATGTGTGATGTCATGTGTGCTAAATGCCAACGGCATTTGAAGCGCAAATGGAGGAGCGGGAAGTGGAAGATGGATGGGCACTGCGCGAGGGGCAACACAGGACAGGTTATGTATAAATGCACACATGGGGGGCACATTTATACACTAGGGGGTGGTGGTGGATGCAGCAGATGCAGGGGACTTGGCCAATTCAGGAGAGGCTTCATGCTGAAGTCGATTGGGAATCATCCTGCAATGTACGGGCAGCTGACAGATCTCCCTCTTATCAGATTGGATCAGAGAGAGATTTGTCTCTTGGTGGAATCCAGCGCCACGGAATATGTTGGTGCTTTATAAATAAATAATAATAATAATAATCTGCCTATCATCGCTAGATGTATGACTACTTTTACGCTAGCATGGCAGCATTAGGACCCTGTGCTGTGTCATTTCTGTAAGTCCAGGTCCTTATCAGTACTGGGAGTAAAGGGAGTAGGGAGAAGTACAAAAAGCTGAATGGCTTTACAGCCTGTCTCCCTCACTTCCAGAGTACAGGTTCAGGATGGAGGACAGAGCGCAGGGCTGCTCTCTTTCACATACACACACACACCACACACAGTGTTGCCAACCTTTCACGTTATTTTTTACTGACAAATACCTAAAAATGTACTGACAAAAGATTTTTTACTGACAAAACCCACTGCGCCGCGCCGAAAAGATGGGCGCGGCCACGCAACATAATGTGGGCGTGGTCATGGGTGGGGCCAAATATACATGATTTTAATATTGCTGTGAAAGGTCTGCCAGGGAAGTTTGATCTCTGCCATAGTGTTTCCCCCCCTTCCCCCAAAATACATGTAATCTTACAGCATTTCACCAAAAATCCACGTAATCTGGCAGAGGTTCTTCCAAAATACAGACAATATGGCAGTGGTTTCCAAAAAATAGATGTAATCTGGCAGCAGCGATTCCCCCAACATACACATAATCTGGAAGCAGTTCCCCAAAATACATTTAATCTGACAGCAGTGGTTCCCCAAAAATAGGTAGCCCCAGGTCTATAGGTGTCCCCAGAATAGGTGGCCAGGGGTATAGATGTCCCCAGAACAGGTAGCCAGGGGGAGAGATGTCCCCAGAACAGGTAGCCAGGGGTATATGTGCCCAGTATATGTAGGCAGGGGTACAGAGCCAGTTCTAGACTGGCACATATGAGGGGGCAGTCAAATGGGTAGGGGGCAACATGTTCGAGGAAATTTGCGGCGACTATAGTGGGCATGGCAAGTAAATGCACATAATGAGAGACAGCGTTTTACCAGTAAATGCACATAAGAGACAGCCTTTCACCAGTAAATGCACATAAGAGACAGCTTTTCACCAGTAAATGCACATAATAAGAGACAGCTTTTCACCAGTAAATGCACATAAGAGACAGCCTTTCACCAGTAAATGCACGTAATGACAGGCAGCTTTTCACCAGTGAATGCACGTAATGAGAGACAGCTTTTCACCAGTAAATGCACGTAATGAGAGACAGCTTTTCACCAGTAAATGCACGTAATAAGAGACAGCTTTTCACCAGTAAATGAACATAAGAGACAGCTTTTCACCAGTAAATGAACCTAAGAGACAGCTTTTCACCAGTAAATGCACATAATAAGAGACAGCTTTTCACCAGTAAATGCACATAATAAGAGACAGCTTTGCACCAGTAAATGCACATAATAAGAGACAGCTTTGCACCAATAAATGCACATAAGAGACAGCATTTCACCAGTAAATGCACATAATAAGAGACAGCTTTTCACCAGTAAATGCACATAATGGCGAACAGCCAGTGTCCTCAGTATATGTAGCCAGCAGATATATGTGCCCAGTATATGTAGCCAGAGGTATATGTCCCCAGTATATGTAGGCAGGGGTATATGTGCCCAGTATATGTAGCCAGAGGTATATGTTCCCAGTATATATAGGCAGGGGTATATGTGCCCAGTATATGTAGGCAGGGTTATATGTGCCCAGTATATGTAGGCAGGGTTATATGTGCCCAGTATATGTAGGCAGGGTTATATGTGCCCAGTATATGTAGCCAGGGTTATATGTGCCCAGTATATGTAGCCAGGGTTATATGTGCCCAGTATATGTAGCCAGAGGTATATGTGCCCATGGGTAGCCAGGGTTATATGTCCCCAGTAGATGTAGCCAGGGTTATATGTGCCCAGTAGATGTAGCCAGGGTTATATGTGCCCAGTAGATGTAGCCAGAGGTATATGTGCCCATGGGTAGACAGGGTTATATGTCCCCAGTATATGTAGCCAGGGTTATATATCCCCAGTATATGTAGCCAGGGTTATATGTGCCCAGTAGATGTAGCCAGGGTTATATGTGCCCAGTAGATGTAGCCAGGGTTATATGTGCCCAATAGATGTAGCCAGGGTTATATGTGCCTAGTAGATGTAGCCAGAGGTTTATGTGCCCATGGGTAGCCAGGGTTATATGTCCCCAGTATATGTAGCCAGGGTTATATGTGCCCAGTAGATGTAGCCAGGGTTATATGTGCCCAGTAGATGTAGCCATAGGTATATGTGCCCAGTAGATGTAGCCAGAGGTATATGTGCCCAGTAGATGTAGCCAGGGTTATATGTGCCCAGTAGATGTAGCCAGGGTTATATGTGCCCAGTAGATGTAGCCAGGGTTATATGTGCCCAGTAGATGTAGCCAGGGTTATATGTGCCCAGTAGATGTAGCCAGAGGTATATGTGCCCATGGGTAGCCAGGTGACCCCCCAAAGCAGGAGGGGAGCAGCGCAGTGGAGGGAGAGCTGTGGCAGACCAGAGCAGCAGAACTTCCGGCGCAGGAGCGAGACGGAAGGTAAGTACCGCCCGCTGCCAAACGCCACTGCCAGCCACTCGTCACTTAGATCAGGAGGGGGACAGTCAGCGAGGGAGGGAGAGCACTAAGGTGAGAGAAGGGGGGGGATTGCCCCCCTTCTTCACCGCTGCCCACAGCTCTTCCTCCACTGCGCTGCTGTCCTCCTGCAACAGAGCGGGCGGTCGATTGGCCGCCCTTTTACGGACGCTGCTGAATTCCTTACGGAATTCACGGGCAGCTTAATTTGTATCAAAAATTACGGGCTGCCCGTAAATTTACGGGCGGTTGGCAACACTGACCATACATACCTTTCTCCTTCCCCTTAGAATTCCATTCTCCATCAACAAGCCATGCATGACTGTGCGGCTACTGGGGGAGCAGCTGGATGATGTCATTGACAGAAGTCAGTGAAGTTAAAAAAACAAACAAACTTGCAGACCAGCTGAGCACCCTTACTAGTGTACTAGGAACTGTCTACCAATCTTCTACAAAACTATGTCTCCTTATCTGATGCAGTCTTTAGAACCACTGTGCAGAGAGCTTTTTCTCCCCGTCCCTTACTTGTGTCTCTCAGGACGGGGAAAAAAAACATGTTTTTTTCTTCTGGACTGCCTGTGGAATGAGATGCCCTTTAAATCGCCCCATCCTGACCTGATGACCTGCCGCTCAGAGGTCGGAGCCTCTTCTGCCTCTGTGTCGTCCAGGCCCTGATTAGATGTGAGTGTGCACTGCTATGTCTACTCCTAACCATGGGAAAATGGAAGATGTCATTGGACAGCTGTGCCTAGGGCTTCATTTTGGTATGGCCCCCATAATGCCTAGATATGTCACTGCTAATTGGTCTTTTCTAAACTCTGGAGAGTTCTCTAAAAACAGCTATACAAGAGATGATAATTCTGGTACCTATAGGAGCACGAGGATCATTTAAGAAGACATGAGAGACCATGAGTCCAATGGTGCAATATCTTGATAGAAGGTAAATGTTAGATGTTTAAGAATATACTCACAAAGATAGGTTGCAAATACTTGCAACCACTGTCAGAGCCTACGGGGAGATAAGTTAACCACGCCTGCTTGGTTTTCTTGATCTCTTGTGCAAGAAATGGATGGTCGCACTCCCTTGAAGTTCTTTAGATAGCCACTAAAAAACTACTACGAGTACTGACAAAACACTGATATGGAGGCACCTAATATGTATAGAACTCTAATAATAGTTTACAAGAAGAGGCAGTGTTGGTCTTATCTCTCCCGAAGAATTAGACCAGTATCACTAGAAAAAAGGTCTTTATTCAAGCATGAACATGAACAGCTCTCAAGCCAGACCGTGAAGGTGCTGATAATTGATTGTCCTCCAGAAGTGGGCATGCTCCCATGAAACGCATTGTCCTTTTAGTGCTCAGGTAAAACCCTTTTCCAGTAATATAGAATCAGTGGCCTGATTGTTCAGGAGAGGTAAGACAAGACAACTAACATTTATATTGCACTCTTTCCTGGTGGACTGAAAGTGCTTGAGCTGTAGCCACTAGGACACCGCCGTTGTAGCAGGGTCAGGGAGTCTAGCCCAAGGTCTCCTTAATGCATAGGAGCTTGCTTACTGAACAGAAAGAGCCATGATTTGAACGCAGGTCTCCAGCATCAGAGGCAGAGCCTTTAACCATTACCCTATACAGACCAACAACACTGCCTCTCTTTTTTAAACGTTTTTTAAAAGTTTTATACATACTGAGCACTTTCATATCAGTGTACAGTGTCAAAACAGCTAGACTTGATGGTACAAATGTCTATCCATACCCCATCCCTCCCTATAAGCACACCATAGATCTTTTAGGCAGCTCCTTATGTGTGGCAACTGGCAACACTTTGATAATCCTATCCCTGGCCTTATCTAGAGAGTCTGTGTCTGGCTTCTTCCTGTATTCCCAGAATCAAGAATTGCTTCTTCGCTTATAGGAGTAGTACCTGTAGGCATTGTCCTGGGTGTCCTGAGGATTGGTATTGGAGTTGTACCAGGAATGTTCTCTCTGCTGCTCTTTAATTTTAGTATATTGAAGATAGCTCAGAACTCTCAATCAGTTGTCGGAGTAAGACAGTTTGCACAGACTAATCTCTTGCTCTTCAGCAGTTACCTTGTTTGACCTATCAGGGACCTGTCCTGATCCTGTGTGCTGTAGATTTCTGACATTCCTCTCAATGTCTTGACATGGAAAAGAGGGACACTATTTGGTACAGAAATACTGAAATAAAGAAAAGAAGCCCCCCTTACCCCAATTTAAGTTGCTGGCAGCTATGCATATTGCTCTTCTACACTGCTTGAAAAGTTTTGCCTCCAACTTAGAGTTTAGACAGTTGCTGTAAGTTGTCGTACATACAGATACAAAGATTGTGAAAGTTCCCGTCTGCCTTAGTAATCCCTGGACTGTCAGTTCTTTTCTGGCATTTTGTCACTCCGTTCCCAGCTGCTTCCCCCGCTCTGTCACATTGAAAGGGTTGAATGCAGCGCCTCTGCCTCCCAGTCTCCTGTGAGTGTCTGCACCGAACACATGTTCCTCTTCCTGCAGAGTAAAGTGAAGATGTTGTCCCACAATAGGGAACACGCTGACAGCTCTGTGACATAAATAAAGATGTGAGGGGCAACATAGCATTCTTTCTGAAGGTATCAACATTTGCCTTTGCGCAAAGTCTGTTATTTGGCGCAAAGTCTGTTATTTCTGTTTAATTAGAAATCAGGTTTGTTTTTGTTTGTTTTTTTGGTTTTACCTTACTTTCTCATGTATAGATACAGAACCAACCATCTTTACTCGAGCTTGGGACCCTGCACAAGCAGTAATGAAGGTTGCTGCCTCCAAGTATCACCATGCTCTAGTGAGATCAACCATTACCGAGTCTACCGACTATTGTGATTACTGCTTACTCTGCAAACCCTAATAATCTGTGGCGCAACAACCAGTGGCGGACACAGCCAGCAGTGGGCCCCTGTGCAAAATTGCAATTGCGGGCCTCTACGACCTGCGGCAAAAAATGGGTGTGGCTATAACCTAAAAAATGGGTGTGGAAAGAACCTGCAGCACATAGCGCCGCGGCAAAAATGGGTGTGGCAATGACCGGATGAGGGCAGAGCTAACTGTAATTTAAAGCAAACCCGGGGTAAGGGTTTATTTCCTTTTAAACAATACTAGTTGCCTGGCGGCCCTGCTGATCTATTTGGCTGCAGTAATAAACTGAATTACACCATTAACAAGCATGCAGCTAATCTTCTCAGTTCTGACAATATTGTCAGAAACCCCTGACCTGCTGCATGCTTGTTCAGGGTCTATGGTTGAAAGAATAAGAGGCAGAGGACCAGCACGGCAGGCAGGCAACTAGTATTGCTTAAAAGGAGAGAAATATGGCAGCCTCAATATTATTCTCACCTCAGGTTCCCTTGAAAAGTGCAACGCAAAGACAGTGGGCCCAAGTTTTGGTAAGCCTTTTCCCAGAAAATTCACATAATTGTGCAGGTTTTTTCAAGAAAATACATATAATGTGAGCAGATTTGCCCAGAAAATACATTCAATCATGTCGGCAGATCTGCCCAGAAAATACATTCAATCATGTCGGCAGATCTGCCCAGAAAATACGTGCAATCATGTCGGCAGATCTGCCCAAAAAATACGTGCAATCATGTCGGCAGATCTGCCCAGAAAATACGTGCAATCATGTCGGCAGATTTGCCCAGAAAATACGTGCAATCATGTCGGCAGATCTGCCCAGAAAATACGTGCAATCATGTCGGCAGATATGGCCAGAAAATACGTGCAATCATGTCGGCAGATATGGCCAGAAAATACGTGCAATCATGTCGGCAGATTTGCCCAGAAAGTACATGCAATCATGTAGCAGATTTGCCCAGAAAATACATGCAATCATGTGGCAGACCTGCCCAGAACATACACCTGCTACTATAAATTAAAGAAAAAACATTTACTCACCTGCAGCAGCAGACCTCCTGTCCCAGCCTACATCTGGCGCGCAGCTCCCATGGGTGGTTGAGTGGATAGGTAGCCTGGTGGGTGAGTGGGTAGGTAGGTAGCCGAGTGGGTAGGTAGGTAGCCGGGTGGGTAGGTAGGTAGGCAGCCGGGTGGGTAGGTAGGTAGCCCTTAGTCGGGTGGGTAGGTAGCCTGGTGGGTGGCTGGGTACCCGGTGGGTAGGTAGCCTGGTGGGTGGCTGGGTAGCCGGGTGGGTAGGTAGCCGGGTGGTTAGGTAGCCTGGTGGGTGGGTTGGTAACTAGCCCGGTAAGTAGGTAGCCGGGTGGGTGGTTAGGTAGGTAGCCGGGTGGGTGGTTAGGTAGCCGGGTGGGTGGTTAGGTAGCCGGGTGGGTAGGTAGGTAGGTAGCCTGGTGGGTGGGTGGGTAGGTAGCCGGGTGGGTAGTCGGGTGGGTAGGTAGCCTGGTGGGCGGGTAGGTAGGTGGGTGGGTAGGTAGGTAGCCTGGTGGGTGGGTTGGTAACTAGCCTGGTAGGTAGGTAGCCGGGTGGGTAGGTAGCCGGGTGGGTAGGTAGGTAGCCGGGTGGGTAGGTAGGTAGCCGGGTGGGTCTTTAGGTAGGTAGCCGGGTGGGTTGGTAGGTAGCCGGGTGGGTAGGTAGCCGGGTGGGTAGGTAGGTGGGTGGGTGGGTAGGTAGGTAGCCTGGTGGGTGGGTAGGTAGGTAGCCTGGTGGGGTGGGTAGGTAGTCGGGTGGGTGGGTAGGTAGCCAGGTGGGTAGCAGGGTACGTGGGTAGGTAGCCGGGTGGGTAGGTAGGTAGGAAGCCGGGTGGGTAGGTAGCCGGGTGGGTAGGTGGTTAGGAAGCCGGTTAGGTAGCCAGGTGGGTAGATAGGTAGATAGCCGGGTGGGTAGGTAGCTATCCGGGTGGGGGGCCCGACTCCTATCTTCCCTCCCTCCTTCACCTAGGGGGGCCCCCCTCCCGGTATGCGCGGCGGGAGAGCGGCAAATACAGGAAGTCTCCGGGGCTCCAGGCAGGCGCTAGAGGCTCAGCGGCCGCTTAGTCTCCGATGTCTCCAACTCTATATACTGCTCGCTACTAAACCAGGAAGTAGCGAGCAGTATATAGAGTTGGAGACATGGGAGACCAAGCGGCTGAGCCTCTAGCGCCTGCTGGAGCCCTGGAGACTTCCTGTATTTGCCACTCTCCCGCCGCGCATACCGGGAGGGGGGACCCCCGAGGTGAGGGAGGGAGGATAGGAGTCGGGGCCCCCCAGGTTAAAAAAAATAAAATAAAAAAAAACAGCAATACTTAATGGGCCCCTGAAGCAACGGAACTTCAGGGGTCCTCGTGCGGCGGCACGGCCGTATGTCCGCCACTGGTAACAACCGAACCTGCAAGGGGGGCGGGAGGCCCGTTAAGGGAGAAGCCTGGGGAGGGGCCCTGAGCAGAGCTGTCTAGAAAGGCACTGTACATTTTCTGGCATTCTAGGAAAAAAAAATATTTACTCTGTCCCAAGAGACTAAAGGTGGCTTCACACCATGCAATCTGACTGTACAATCAATCACCAATTTTACCATTTTCTTGTAGTATAAGAGACTAACTAAAACATATAGTCACAGTGAATCTATTGCTGTTATACTACATGGATGTTGGTAAGATTGTATAAAATTGTACAGTCAGATTGCATAGTGTGTGGCCACCTTAAAGCCAAATCTACACGCGTAGATGCAGCTCCTATCCTCCTTATCAATCGAGCCGCTGATGCGGCTCGATTGATAAGATCCAGCAGGACGGATCTTGCTTCCGCCGATTCCTTGCTCGCTCCCCGCGAGGGGACAATGGCAGGGAATCGAGTGGAAGATAAGCGGCGCCGGCGGGGATGAGCGGGGAATCTAATGCGGCGCACGCGCTGCGAGCGGGGACGCGGCGGGGATGCGGAAGAGGCGATCTGGCGATCGAGCCGCCGGATCGCAGCCTCATCTACGCGTGTAGATGAGGCTTAGTTAAAGGTGGTTACACACTATACTATACACACTATACAATTAAAAGATCAATTTTTCACCAATTTTATAATTTTGATCGGTTGTCCCGAAAAAACGAGAGCTTTTGTTTTTGATTGATAAATCCGGTCAAATTTTCCATTTTTTCGATCTTTGGAGATTGGACATGTTGAAAATTTCAGACCAACCTTATCAAGAATTGTATGGTGTATGATGGATTGTCAATTACATGATGTACAGTTCCAGTGAATTTTTTCTGAGCTTTCAATTATTTTATTTCTGATTAACCAGCTGAGCGGTCTGGACGAGCTCAGCTCGTCCAACACCGCCAGCGGCTGCCGCTCAGGCCCTGCTGGGCCGATTTTAATGAAATAAAAAGCAGCACACGCAGCCGGCACTTTGCCAGCCGCGTGTGCTGCCTGATCGCCGCCGCTCTGCGGCGATTCGCCGCGAGCAGCGGCGAAAGAGGGTCCCCCCAGCCGCCTGAGCCCAGCGTAGCCGGAACAAAAAGTTCCGGCCAGCGCTAAGGGCTGGATCGGAGGCGGCTGACGTCAGGACGTCGGCTGACGTCGATGACGTCACTCCGCTCGTCGCTATGGCGACGATATAAGCAAAACAAGGAAGGCCGCTCATTGCGGCCTTCCTTGTTTATTCTGGGCGCCGGAGGCGATCGGAAGATCGCCTCCGGAGCGCCCTCTAGTGGGCTTTCATGCAGCCAACTTTCAGTTGGCTGCATGAAATAGTTTTTTTTTTATTTAAAAAAAACCCTCCCGCAGCCACCCTGGCGATTTAATCAGAACGCCAGGGTGGTTAAAGAAAAATTTAACATAGGTGTGTGGTACATTGGTCCGATTTTTGAATTGTTACAATCAGTCAGAAAAATGTATTGCTATACTTGAATTGAACAGATACTTAAAAAATTGTATGGTATGTGGCCACCTTTAGGGTGCGGAGAAAAAAGCTTTCTGCTCTCTGCACAATTGTTCTAATGAATGCATCTGCTCAGCCACCAATAAGGAATAATACAATGTTTTGTAGACAAAGATTTGTAAACAGTCCCTATTCAGTGTTCAGCAGGGTCTTGTGTACAGTGCTGCTCTACCCCCAGCCTTTCTACCCCTCCCCAAGTGCTCTGTACGGAATCTGCAGATCTGGAGTTCTGCTCCATCGAGGACAGAGTGAGTAATAAGAAGCTGCGGCTTGGAGCACACTCTGTTTTCTGTGTACGCTTTTCTGTATGTGCCTTTTTCTGCACACCATGGCCCATATGCAATTAACTTTTTCACCTGAGTTTTCTCCTAGGGGATATTCTCACACCGTGCCATAAAATTCCTGTTAAACCACCAGCAAGCAAGAAAACACTCAAAATAAATGATAGTACTTTTTCACCAACTTTTGGGTACTTTGTGAAATTCCGAAAAGTTATTTTTTAGAGAAGATGAAAATTATCTCCTTTGAGATATCTTAGGTGAAAGAGTTTATGCATATGGGCTTATGTGTAACTGTATGTGTGAAAACATGCACATTTATCACAGAAGCGAATGTAATTGATAGATAAAATGTGTGCAGTGCTTCACTGCTGTCAGTTTTTTTATCAACAGGGGGAACACACATTCAAATGTACCAATTGAATAACATTGCTTCTCAGTGAAGGAGTGTGTCTGATTATGAAAAGAAGAAACAGGCATCCAAAACTTGTAGATTTTTGTTCCCCTGCCTATGGTATATTTTAAGCTGCATTTGTGGCAGTCTTGGCCCAAAATCTAGTAGGAGTTCAGGCGCCCCCTAAGATCATTTAAAGGTCTGGCACATCGAACTTTAAAAGATATCTTACTTCACCTGCCAGAAGCCATTACATTATGCACCATGCGGTCCCCTATAGCTATAGGAACAGTGCGCTTCTAGAGTGGGGCTGAACCTCCGATTTTAGGTTCGCGAACCGGGTTCGCGAACTTCCGCGTAAGGTTCGGTTCGCGTAAAAGTTCGCGAACCGCCATAGACTTCAATGGGGATGCGAACTTTGAAAAGAAAAAAAAAATTATGCAGGCCACAAAAGTGATGGAAAAGATGTTTCAAGGGGTCTAACACCTGGACCCCCAGGTGGAGGAGTGGGATACATGCCAAAAGTCCCCGGGAAAAATCTGGATTTGACGCAAAGCAGCGTTTTAAGGGCAGAAATCGCATTGAATGCTAAATGACAGGCCTAATGTGCTTTAAAACATCTTGCATGTGTATACATCAATCAGGTAGTGTAATTAAGGTACTGCTTCACACTGACACACCAAACTCACCATGTAACGCACCGCAAACAGCTGTTTGTGTAGTGATGGCCGTGCTGTACTGGTGCGCACCATGGCGAGAACAGGTATGCAGTGGCGGGTTCACTGAACAGAACAGGTATGCAGTGGCGGGTTCACTGAACAGAACAGGTATACAGTGGCGGGTTCACAGAACAGGTATGCAGTGGCAGGTTCACTGAACAGGTATGCAGTGGTGGGTTCACTGAACAGGTATGCAGTGGTGGGTTCACTGAACAGGTATGCAGTGGCAGGTTCACTGAACAGGTATGCAGTGGTGGGTTCACTGAACAGGTATGCAGTGGTGGGTTCACTGAACAGGTATGCAGTGGTGAGTTCACAGTACAGGTATGCAGTGGTGGGTTCACAGAACAGGTATGCAGTGGTGGGTTCACAGAACAGGTATGCAGTGGCAGGTTCACTGAACAGGTATGCAGGTACTGAACAGAACAGGTATGCAGCCAGGAACAAGCTAAGCCTAACTAATCTTTCCCTATGAGAGACAGTCTGCAGCAGCTCGCCCTACTCTCACTAACGCAGGAACACGAGTGAGCGTAATGGCCGCCGCTGCCTGCCTTGTATTAGGGGGGGGGGGGGGGGGCTCCAGGGGCTAGTGTAGCCTAATTGGCTACACTGGGCCTGCTGACTGTGATGTAGAGGGTTAAAGTTGACCCTCATGGTGCATTATGGGGCGAACCGAACTTCCGCAAAAGTTCGCCTGCGGGACGCGAATGCGAACCACTGAAGTTCGCATGGAACCGTTCGCAGGCGAACCGTTCGGCCCAACTCTATGCGCTTCACTTTTGTATACCAGTGCTATTCACAGGATCAAGCTCCATTCTGATTGGAAACACCAACAGAGCCTGTGTATGCATGTTTAGTGTAAAGCTGCATACACACATTCAATAACTGTCTCCTGTAGATATGGTGACTCCTGGGCAACAGTTTCATGCATTAACCTCCCTGGTGTTCTGATACATTGCGGCGCACAGGCGCGGGAGGGTTTTTTGAAGGTATTTTTTTTTTTAACATGTAGCTAGCCTATCGCTAGCTACATGTTTTCCCCCTCCCTGCGACGTCCTCCCGTATCCTCCGATCGCCACCGGCGCTATTACGCAACAGGAAATCCCGTTCTGAACGGGATTTCCTGTATGGGCTTCCCCCGTCACCATGGCGACGATCGTGATGACATCATCAACGTTGTGACGTCAGGGGAGTCCCTATCCACCCCATAGCGCAGCCTGGCAATTTTTTTTTTCAGGGGGGGAGGATTAGGCATCCAAAGGTTTGCGGGGGGGGGGGGGCAATGATTTCTAGTTATGCCCCTGCTTCTAATCTCTATTGAATGTCATCATTATTAATTTCTTACTTCCTTATCACTTCCTCATCTGCATGTTCCTTATCTAGGCATGGCTCTGTTGCCATGGCTTGCTAATATCAGGAATTATTCTCTGAACAATGGCTGCTGTTGATTTCAGTAACGTCAGTGTTGGATCTTCTATTTCCAGTTTTGTTTGTGGTGCTTCCTTGATTCTGCTTAACTGCCTCAAGGTGCCCATTAACGGTACATTTTTTCCTTCTGGTTAAACATCAATTGAACGCTGGCAGTCATCATCTGTTAACTTGGGTGTTGGTGTCCCGATGTTATTTTCAGCGGGGGGAAGGTTGTTTTGACTCCAGCAGCACTGGCTCCAGAGTGTAGGTTGGGTGGCAGAGGTTAAGCTCGGACATGTTGGCAGGTGGCGAGGGTTTGGCCCTGGCGTATTGGCTGCCGTGCTGGTTGCATGGGTAGTATTAACAACCATCAGGAGAATAGTTTGGGTGCTGGGGTTCAGCTGCTCAACTAGAGGTTAGAGGCAAGGATAGGGTTACAAGTTAGTTGTAGGCTTAGTGTTAGGCTTACTGACAGGAAGGCTAGTGTTAGGGGATAGGGTTAGAGGTTAGTATTATGCATAGTTATAGGTGGGTTAGTGTTAAGAAGTTGGGTGGGGAGAGAGATCATTAAACATTATAGATAGGAGACGATGGGAATAGCGGCATGGAAATTACCCAGTATAAACCACTACAAGCATATTGTAAACGATATTCACAATAACAGCCATTCCGGTGCCATAATTAGCACATGCTGACTGAGTATGTGTTAAAGGACATGCAGTCAAAACCTTTCAAGTGTTTTGGTGCAGCCGAACATCGATTGGCCTGTGTTCAGTCTCTGCGCCAGTTACTACCACTAATAAATACCTGGTCAGGATTCTAGAGACTGGACACTTCCTGCACCACTGACTGTGCTAAGAATAAAGAAAAAGGAAATTTGCCACAATTTTCTTTATAAAATGCTTTTATTTTCCACTCACAATTAGACGATTAGACTTAATATATTGAGAAAAATATCCATCCAGCTGTAGGGAGAAGAAATTTGTGGGCCCCATACTGGGCAAACTTACCGGGCCCCCTTCACTCCCCTCAGTGTTTCCCCATAAAAGAAACATGTTTCAGTTCTATATAAATACATAAGAATAATATGGTTAGACATTCAACTATGACTATGGTAAGATTAGATTGTGAGCTCCTCTGAGGACAGTCAGTGACGTGACTATGTACTCTGTAAAGTGCTGCAGAAGATGTCAGTGCTAGATAAATACATAATAATAATATGTATGGACATTAGACATGTAATTATGCTAGATAAATACTTATAATAATAATTAAGGTGGCACACTAATGGAATTATTTTAGAGATGGCAATATCAAGAGGGACTGAAGGAAAGATAGGGCAATGCACTAATGGAATTCTTTTAGAGATGTCACTATCAGGAGGGAATAAAGGAAAGATAGGGCGAGAGAGGGGTAGAAAGTTGAGAGATTGGGAGGGGAGGAGGAGGGAAGGAGGAGTTGAAGGGATGACACCGCAAGAGAAGAGAGGAATGGAGACTCGTAGGGAATGGAAGACAACATTCTAGCCTGGAAGCAATAGGGTCTTATGTCCTGATCTGGGCCAAGACACAATGGGGGTCAGGGCTTTACTAGTAACTCTGTGGAGACATAGCTGCACTCAGGAGACTTTGGGGACATTGAAATACTGGGGTGACACATCGTGGACATGACCATACTGAAGATTCTGCAATACTTGGGGGGCAGCACCATAGCTTATGAGGAAACGTTATGGGGGGGAATAAATTGTAGCTACATGTTTTTAAATAAGGAGTCCTAACTATTACAGAAGTAAAGAGAAAGGGGGGGGGGGGGTAGTAGAGGTAGGGAACAATGCAGATCAGGTGTGAAGTATCATGTTTCTGTGCAGAAAGAAATGCATGTGCTGCTGTCAGAGTGCCTCAGCATCTCACACAGGCTTCAATCATTTAAGGACAGGTCATCACAGACCTGATTCTTCCTGTGTGTGCTCTAGTCTCCTTTTCACTCAGAAAGCCTGACTATAGCCTGTAATCTTAGTGATGAGGCTACAGTTTGTGTTGGTCACCCCGACCCCCCCCCCCCCCTTCCCCATTCCATCCATTTATGAAGAAGCTTAGGACCATGCAGTGTGTGATGAAAACTGTGAAAGTGTACAAAGCGCACTCACTTCTCTCTCCCACTCACATAATTACTCTTGCAGCTTGAATCTCCCGGGTTCAGCTCTGTGATTGAAAATAAATTGTTGCAGGATACAGGAGGGAGACAAAAAATACCCATTTGTGTGCTTGAGTGTGGAATTCCTAATCTCTGAAGCTGAGTTATATTTTCCTGTTCAGTGCACACAGCTGGAACCTGGAAACAGTTTAATGAATGTTACTCAGCAGGGAGGGGCAAGCCCCAGTCACTGCTCTAACCAGAACAGACATGGATAGTACCACCCTGTTGGCAGCCCTGGGGAGGTTAGTGTTAGGAGTAGGTGGGGGATGTTGTGTTAGAAGTAGGTAGCAGCAGGTTAGTTTTAGGAGTAGGTAGTGGGGTTTTAGTGTTAGGAGTAGGTTGAGAGTGGGTATTATTAGCAGTAGGTAGGGGTGGTTAGTATTAGGAGTAGGTAGAGAGAGGGTTAGTGTTAGGCATACATAAGTGAGGGTTAGTGTAAGAATTAGGGTAAAGAGGCTTAGCAGAATATTGATATAATTACCAATATTCTACCATTGGGGGAAAGTAGTATGCCAGAATGTCTTGCTATTTGGCCACCACTCTACCCTCAACTGTTGCCTGAGAGATCAATCATATGTACGAGGCTTCAGACTGGCCATACACCATATAATGTTGGCTGTTAAATCTTACCACTTCCATGTAGCATGAGAGCTAACCAAAACAACCTTTTCAAAGTAAGTTTCAAACTATTGCTCCTCATACTAAAAACATTTGGCAAGATTGTACAATCAATATTGTATATGGTGTGTGAATACTTTTAGATGAATGACATTGAGAGAAACAACAGAAGCAACAAATGTAAAGAATGTTGTATCGCTCAGAAATTACACAAAAGTGATCTGCACAGCCAGTTCCCATTGCTCAAACTAACTGCTCGCAAATACATACGTTTGTATGCAATTGCCTGTTATCTGCCCAGAATCCTACTTCATTTTCACTAACTAGCAAATTCATATTTCATTACAAAACCGAGAGGCTTGTTGAATATAACAGTTTTTAATATGGCCAGTAGGTGGCACTGCTTTACCTTCCTGCCGCTAAGTACAACTAGACATCAATGTCTTTCAAATAGAGATGTCTCGTGTCCTGTTAGTATGCAGCGGTGGAGAAAAAAAAATCACTATACAGTACATTTATTTTGCTTACATAAAATGCTTAAACCACACATAACCTAATTATCTAATTGAGTATCTATGGAAAGTGTTAACCCTTTTACACTTTGTGCTAGTTTCTTCTATATTCTTACTAATGCATCAGTTTCCAGGAGCACATTATCTAGCTCCAGGCATGCATTCTCTTCATCCAGTGCTGGCAGTCAGCGACCAAGCTTATTTTTATTTTTATATGAGTTAATCGATCAGCTATTGTCTAACAAATTAGTCCTGAAAATTTCCCTAATATTCTTTCAAAGTCGCCTACCACCACCACCACCTCCCTAACAGCAGCCCCACGTCTTCATACTAACCTTACAGGGGCCATCAGGGTACCTCCAGATCTTCCCCACACCAGCTTTAGGATCTCCTGTCCAGACAAAGTCTCCTGTCCACCATGGTCAAGCCAGCTTGGCCCCCTCTTGCAACCCCCTCACCTTATCCTACAATGTACATCTCTCATCAAGGGCAGTTCCGCAGATTGGTCATATGAGCCAAGAATCAAGATATGTAGAACCTATAACCACACCACATGCTACTCAATGTGTTCAAAATGATCTATCTAATATTTCTTACTGTTGATGCAAAAAGGGGGCTGGAGAAATCTGGAACAGCCTCTAGTAGAATATCAGTAGAATGACTATTTTACTATTGTGCAGCGCTAACTCCCGATATTAGTTAAGCCTATCCATTCTCACAGAGCCCTCCCTCTACCTAGGCCTAAGCCTTAACAAACCCCCCTGCCGATGCCTAACCCTAACCTCCACCACCACAAACCCAACAATATACACTCTTCATTCACTAGAAAAAAATGAAGCCAATTGGGTTTCTCTGGTGCCCAAATTTCCATAACAATAATCATAGCCCTTGGTATATCATGGGAGTTCTTGTCCAGGGGCATAACTACAAATCATGGAGCCTCCAGTAAAAACTTTGATGCTCACACCCTTTCCCTTGCTTACCCTCAAAGCCTTGGATCCTATCTTGTAGGGGTCATAAAACAAGTGTTGTGCCCATCATGCTCCTCACATCCATAACAAGTGCAACTACAAAAACACCTGAGCTGAAGAATGGACCCCTGTATCAGAGGGAATGAAGCAATAGTTGAGGCCCCCTTACATCTCTGGGGCCCCCTGCAATCCCCTGTAATTATACCCCTGCTAAAGCCTATTTGTTTTTAAATGTGTTTAATAATGCTAGAAGCACAAAGGGGGGGGTGTCTAGCCTTAGACTAATCTCAAAGCCCCTTTTGGCACGTTATTCGACCTGAGGAAGTGGGCATAGACCCAAAAAACTTGTTGCCAGTGCATATTGAAAATCATTGTTTATATGAATTTGTCTTCTTAGAGGCCTGTGTGCTTCTCACCCTCCTTGGGAAGGGATGTTTTATATGGCTCACTAGTGGTTCTACCACGCTTTGGAGCCATTTAACCATTTTTGTAACAAGAGTTTGACCGCATCCAGCTGGGCTGGTTACTCGAGCGGAGTTGTTTTTTTTTTTTCCTCTCCACCTGCCCACAGTGGTTGCTTGCCCGTCTACAACTCCCTTAGTGAACACTGCATTCACATTTTTTATCTTATTCTCTGTGATGTACTGCACCATTGGGGCTCCCGTTGTCTCTGTGCTTTTTTCCCTCAGGGTGCTTTTAGATCACCCCCCATACCTTCATAATGCTTGAAGCTTTGATTTTTGAGCACAGGGCTGGCATAGTTTAATTTTTGGATGTGAAAGAATTTTCCTGGCTCAGGTTTGGATAGGAGAGATAAAAAGACAGATACCGTGGAAAAGTTGATGATACTGTATACCTCGTTGTGCATTCCGTGATATTCATAGCTGGGAATTGAAGCAACACTTTCTATCTTAACTAAAATAAGTCAAAGCTTGTCTTCCTAGTGCCAGGCCAGCAGAGGAATGTAAATCCGGAGAAGGTATGAGGAGGCAGCCTCACACAAGCTTTGAAAGTCAAATAACTCCCTGCATTTATTTATCACAAGAAGGATTTCGAGGAGTGTATGTGAAAAATGATATCATTTTGTGGCTTTCTGGAAAGCAGTTTGGACTTTCAATATGTATGTAAATCTCCCAGGAAGTCATATGCTTTACATAATGCTTGTAAAAATATTCACAACCGTAGTTTGAATGTTGCCTCTAACAAAAGTCCTATAAGGAACTGTCCTTGGGAGATGGAAAGAGGGCTTTATGCAGATGGAAGGACTTTACATTTAGCTGGCAGGCCTGCAGAAGATCCAGAGATTGACGAGGAAGAGAAGCTAGATGGAAGTAAGACAAACAAAGGTACAACTAGGAATGGTGTGCCAGGTGCACGGGTCTGTGCTTGAGGCTCATTCATTAGAAAATCTCTGAGAGTGGCTTAAACAACAGTGTTCCGCTGTGTACATGGCAACACCCTGCGTCATCCTCCCAGAGCATGCTGGGAGCTGACTCTTCTTTTCTATGGAGAACAAACATTGTCAAGCACACAATGGGCCCTATTTATGGTAATATGTAACAGAAGTCATATTTATTCAGGGAGCCCAGTATTCAAGCACATTTTTGGAAATTAATGGAAAAAATTATTGTTTTGATCAAGAGATGAGTTAAAGAGGACCCAGAGCAAGAAATATGTGTGTGTGACAGCCTGTAATGTAAGGCTCTGTATCTGTGTATCAGCAATTGGTGGAGTTTATAACTCGCCACTCGCCCGTACATCATTAGATGCCAGAACCCTGTCTTCCCTCCTTGGCTGACCAAAGTATTCCGAAGTTCAATGGCCACCACTTCCCATCCCAGCTCAGGAGCAACCAATTAGGCTGTGACTGCTGAGCTAGAGTGAAGGTGCCCACAGAGCCTCCCTGCCTGCTGTGCTAGTTTCTGGAGGGCGGAGTGCCAAAGGGGAGGGCGCCCGTGGTGAGGGAGGAGGGAGTCAGACCCCCTTCCTGCAGCTCTGTGTACCCACTGTTCCCGCATCCTGGGGCACCTATACAATGCTACCTATACTGGGGGAACCTATACGTGGCTACGTATACTGGTGGCACCTATGCCTGGCTACCTAAACTGGGGGCACCTATACCTGGCTACCTTTACTGGGGGAACCTATACCTGGCTACCTTTACTGGGAGAACCTATACCTGGCTTCCTATACTGGGGGCACCTATACCTGGCTACCTTTATTGGGGATACCTATAAATGGCTTCCTATACTGGGGCACTTATATCTGGCTACCTTTACGTGGGGCAACTATACCAGGCTACCTATACTGGAGGCACCTTATAGTTACATAGTTATTTTGGTTGAAAAAAGACATCTGTCCATCGAGTTCAACCAGTATAAAGTAAAACACCAGCCTGCTCCCTCACATATCCCTGTTGATCCAGAGGAAGGCGAAAAAACCCGTACAAGGCATGGTCCAATTAGCCCCAAAAGAGAAAAATTCCTTCCCGACTCCAGGTGGCAATCAGATAAAATTCCTGGATCAACATCATTAGGCATTACCTAGTAATTGTAGCCATGGATGTCTTCCAACGCAAGGAAAGCATCTAAGCCCCCTTTAAATGCAGGTATAGAGTTTGCCATAACGACTTCCTGTGGCAATGCATTCCACATCTTAATCACTCTTACTGTAAAGAACCCTTTCCTAAATAAATGGCTAAAACGTTTTTCCTCCATGCGCAGATCATGTCCTCTAGTCCTTTGAGAAGGCCTAGGGACAAAAAGCTCATCCGCCAAGCTATTATATTGCCCTCTGATGTATTTATACATGTTAATTAGATCCCCTCTAAGGCATATTTTCTCTAGACTAAATAAACCCAGTTTATCTAACCTTTCTTGGTAAGTGAGACCCTCCATCCCATGTATCAATTTTGTTGCTCGTCTCTGCACCTGCTCTAAAACTGCAATATCTTTTTTGTAATGTGGTGCCCAGAACTGAATTCCATATTCCAGATGTGGCCTTACTAGAGAGTTAAACATGCTAGCATCTCGAGTTTTTATTTCCCTTTTAATGCATCCCAAAACTTTGTTAGCTTTAGCTGCAGCGGCTTGGCATTGAGTACGATTATTTAACTTGTACCAGGCTACCTATACCAGGCTACCTATTTTGGGGACACTATAACTAGCTACCTATACTGGTGGCACCTATACCAGGCGCGGTAAAGGGGAGCCACAACATACATGGCCTGGGGGCAAAAAACTATAAATCAGGCCTATTACGCTGTAAGATTTTTTAACATACATTACAATTTTTTAAACCTACTGTAGAGATTTTACTACAGGTGACTTGAGTTAGCTGCTGATGGGAAGTCGTAGATTTAGATGTCCGTACATAATCACTCAAAGCTGGTAAATCAAAAGTCTGACATATCCTGTCTCTGGTAAAGGAATAAGACATATCACAAAAAGATCATATAATTAAAGAAGATTAAAAAAGGCGGTTCTTCAGCTTTAGGTTAAAATTCACGAAGATAGAGGATGAGCTAACAAGACTTTTTAACGAGACAGAGAGGAGGAAATCCTATATTCCCCTGAAGCAATAAAGTGTTTTCTTATCTTCTGACTTTCAACCCAAACGAGCAGGGATACCTTTCTGGCTATTTTGGTGCACCTTGTGAATTTTCTGAGCACTATTACCCTTCAAATGCAGAAACGTTATCATGCTGCAAGCCTCTGTTTTTCATCTCCCACTTTAAACCCCTCAGTTGTGAAGTGGTTAATCACTTCTGGCACAACCTGTACAATAAATAAAGGATATTTGGCCTCGATTCATCAAGACTTATCGAATCAATTACCGACAGCTCGGTAAAACACAGAACTCGATAAGTTGATTTTAGGATTCATCAAAGTTATCTACAGCTATTAGCAAGCATTCGGTAATCATTCGGTAATGATGCGGTAAAACGGAAGAAAGTGCAATTTATGAAAATGAAAGTGGGCGTGGTTTAGCGTTAAATTTAGGATTAGTTATCTCCTTCACTGCGCTGTCGTTATTCCTGTCAGATCATTGCTGACAGAGAAGATGGAGCCATTTGAAGTGGTTAGGTATTAGCTGAGAGTGATTCAAAGGCACAGAAGGGCAAGAATAAGGTCTAGAACTACATCAATTTGCAAGAGAATGGATTTATTTGCTATACCAGGACATCTGCATTTCTCCTGAATCATCTTGTAAGAGAGCACAGGCAGTGCCAGGGTTAACTAAATTGCTAGCTGCAGTACATTTTTTCAGAAAAGGCTCCTATCAAGCCATAGCTGGCAAAATTGTGGGATTGTCCCAAACCACTTCCAGAATCCTGGTCTAGGTGTTAAGCCCTATTCGGAATGTTGCTATTAGAGATGTAGCAAACGGTTCCAGGCAAACTTTGGGGGTTCGCGTTCGCCTGGACCAAGCGAACTTTTGCGGAAGTTCGATTCGCCCCATAATGCACTATGAGGGTCAACTTTGCATCACAGTCAGCAGGCACATTGTAGCCATTCAGGCTACACTAAGCCCTGGAGCCCCCCCCCCTTATATAAGGCAGGCTCGCCGGCCATTACACTCACTCGTGTGCCTGCTAGAGACAGACTAAGGACAGCTGCTGCAGACTTGTTCTTCTAGGGACAGATTAGTTAGGCTCTTGGCTGCTTATCTTGCTCCTGGCTGATTGTTACTGCTTTTATAGCAGCACCCCTCAATAGCTCTTTTCAGAGCTCATCCTGTACTTTTTTTTTCTGTGTGTCAAACTGACACTTTTGTTGCATGCACAGCCTTGCTAATTGATAGTGTGTGTGCCACTGCCAGCAGCCCTGCACATTCAGTGACTACCTGTGTGTGTGACAGGGAGCCGCACATTTTACTACCCAGTACTGCATATACTGCAGTATCTGTTGTGTTTACTTAACCCACCTCATCACTGCATCTTACTACCTGTTGTGTTGAGTGAACCCACCTCACTGCATCTAAGTACCTTTACCGTTCAGTGAACCCAGCTCACTGCATCTAAGTACCTGTTGTGTTGAGTGAACCCACCTCACTGCATCTAAGTACCTTTACTGTTCAGTGAACCCAGCTCACTGCATCTAAGTACCTTTACTGTTCAGTGAACCCAGCTCACTGCAGCTTACTACCTGTTGTGTTGAGTGAACCCATCTCACTGCATCTAAGTACCTTTACTGTTTAGTGAACCCACCTCACTGCATCTAAGTACCTGTTGTGTTGAGTGAACCCACCTCACTGCATCTAAGTACCTTTACTGTTCAGTGAACCCAGCTCACTGCATCTAAGTACCTTTACTGTTCAGTGAACCCAGCTCACTGCAGCTTACTACCTGTTGTGTTGAGTGAACCCACCTCACTGCATCTAAGTACCTTTACTGTTCAGTGAACCCAGCTCACTCCATCTTACTACCTGTTGTGTTGAGTGAACCCACCTCACTGCATCTAAGTACCTTTACTGTTCAGTGAACCCAGCTCACTGCATCTAACTACCTGTTGTGTTGAGTGAACCCATCTCACTGCATCTAAGTACCTTTACTGTTCAGTGAACCCACCTCACTGCATCTAAGTACCTTTACTGTTCAGTGAACCCAGCTCACTGCATCTTACTACCTGTTGTGTTGAGTGAACCCACCTCACTGCATATACTTAGCATCCACCCAAGATGGACAAAATGGACAAACCAGGTAGAGGAAGAGATGTAGGCAGACCCAGAGGAAGGCCACCAGGCACCGGCAGGTCTGTGCGAGGTGGTGTTGCTGTGATTTCGTGCGGACCTGCCCCAAAATGCTCAGAAGAAGGCACGTGCCATCACTTCCCAAGATCAGGACGTGCTTGACTATTTAATACAGAACACCTCATCTCCCGCAGCCACCAGTGCTACAACAAGCACCACATCCGCTGCATTTGACACTTTGCAGGAGTTATTTGGTGGTGGTGGTGAAATCACTGATTAACACCCACTACTGCAACAACAACAAGAAGGCGCAGGTACACCACCTCATACGTCTGAGTTAGGTGGTGATAGTATGGACGTAACGTGTGAGGAGGGGGATGATGAACCATCTGAAGTTGGTGCAGTTGAGGAGGTGTCTGAGGAAAGCGAAGCTGGCCAGGAGGATTATGATGACGATTATACGGATACCACATATGTTCCCGGTAGAGGAGATGACCAGGAGGACAGTTCAGAGGGGAAGTCAGAGAGGAGTAGGAGCAGATGACTCCATGATAGAAGCAGAGGGAGCTCGTCCTCCGAAACAGCTGGGGGCAGTGTCCGGCGCCATGTATCGCCAGCTATGACCAGCCAGCCAACATGCCCTTCAACGTCAGCTGCTGATGCCACCATAGCGCCATCACCCCAGGGGGGCTCAGCGGTTTGGAAATTTTTTCACGTGTGTGTCTCAGATCGGAGCAAAGCCATCTGTTGTCTCTGCCAGCAAAAATTGAGCCGTGGAAAAGCCAACTCTCACATAGGGACAAGTGCCTTACGAAGGCACCTGGAGAGAAGGCACAAACAGCTATGGCAAGAACACCTGAGGAAAAGCATCACCCCTCAAAAGACAAGCCACCCTCCTTCTCCTCTTCCTCCTTCAGGTGCATCGTCTTCATCCACTTTCTCCCTTGCACCTTCACAGCCACCCTCTTCCACACCTCCTCTTCCCTTCAGCGGTTCCTTCTCCTCTGCCCACAGCAGTACCCAGCTGTCCGTGAAGGAAGTATTTGAGCGTAAGAAGCAAATGTCTGCCAGTCACCCTCTTGCCCGGCGTCTGACAGCTGGCGTGGCGGAACTATTAGCTCGCCAGCTATTACCATACAAGCTGGTGGAGTCAGGGGCTTTCCGTAAGTTTGTGGCCGTTGGTACACCACAGTGGAAGATACCAGGCCGCAATTATTTTTCACAAAAGGCCATACCCAAACTGTACTGTGCAGTTGAGAGGCAAGTGGTGTCATCTCTGGCACACAGCATTGGGTCAAGGGTCCACCTGACCACGGATGCCTGGTCTGCTAAGCACGGGCAGGGCCACTACATTACATACACAGCCCATTGGGTCAACCTGGTGACCGATGGCAGCAAGCAGAGAGTACGTGGCTGCGCAGCGGACCGACTTGTCACACCTCCACGGCTTGCAGGCAGGCCTCCAGCCACCTCCTCTCCACCTGCTACCACCGCTTCGCTGTCGTCATCCTCCTCCTCCTTGGCTGGTGCCGCAATCTCCTCTCCAGCTACACAGCCCCAGCACCCCAGGGCCTATGCTGCATGCCAGGTACGACGGTGTGACACAGTGTTAGACATGTCTTGCCTGAAAGCGGAGAGTCACACTGGAGCAGCTCTCCTGGCTGCTCTTAACAAACAGGTGGAGCAATGGCTGACCCCGCACAAGCTTGAGATCGGCAACGTGGTGTGTGACAACGGCAGCAATCTCATTGCTGCGTTGAATTTGGGAAAGCTGACACACATACCCTGTATGGCACATGTGCTGAATCTGGTCGTGCAAAGATTTGTGTCCAAGTACCCAGGGTTAGAGGACGTCCTGAAGCAGGCCAGGAAGTTGTGTGGGCATTTCAGGCGCTCTTACAAGGCCATGGCACGTTTTGTGGACAGTGTAGAAACAACTTGCCGGTGAGACGCCTGATTTGCAATAGCCCGACTCGCTGGAATTCCACCCTGCTGATGTTCTCTCGCCTGCTAGACCAGGAGAAAGCCGTCACCCAGTACCTGTATCATTCCAGTACAAGGACACAATCTGGGAGGATGGGGTTGTTGTGGCCCAACAACTGGACACTGATACGAAATGCATGCAGGGTCATGAAGCCCTTTGAGGAGGTGACCAAACTGGTGAGTCGCGATGAGGGCACCATCAGCGACTTGATCCCCTACGCCTACTTCCTGGAGCGTGCCGTGCGTAGAGTGGTGGATACTGCTGTGGAGGAGCGTGAACGAGAACAGTTACTGCAGCAGGAGTCGTGGGAGCGATTTACATCCGAACCCGATGTTTCCACAACACCTGCGGCAGCACAGAGGGGGGGGAGGAGGAGGAGGAGGAAGAAGAAGAGGAGTCGTGTGGGGAAGGAGAGGAGTCAGACTCTGATGATGATGAGGAAGGTGTTTCTGTGGAGGAGGAAGAGGCGGCAGAAGAAGAACCGCGGCAGCCGTCACAGGGGGCTTCTGCTGCTCCACGTTCCTGTGGTATTGTTCGTGGCTGGGGGGAGGAAGAGGAGTTGCGTCCCATCACTTAGGAAGAGCAAGAGGAGATGGAGAGTACGTCTGCATCCAGCTTTGTGCAGATGGCCTCTTTCATGTTGTCCAGCCTGTTGAGGGACCCCCGTATCAAAAAACTCAAGGCGAATGACCTGTACTGGGTGGCCACGCTACTAGACCCTCAGTACAGGCACAAAGTGGCACACCTGTTACCAACTCAACAGAAAGCTGAAAGGATGCAGCACTTGCAGAACAAGCTGTCGATGATGCTTTACAATGCGTTTAAGGGTGATGTGGCTGCACAACGCAATCAAGGTACCACTGGCAGTAATCCTCCTCCTCCCAAGTACACGCAGGCAAGGACAGGACGCTCTAGCGATCTCAGGGCGATGTCGGACATGCGGACATTCTTTAGCCCAACTCCTCGCCATAGTCCTTCCGGATCCACCCTCCATCAACGCCTGGACCGGCAGGTAGCCGGCTACCTGGCCTTGAGTGTGGATGTAGACACTGCAAAAAGCGACGATGAACCCTTGGACTACTGGTTGCGCAGGCTTGACCTGTGGCCAGAGCTGTCCCAATTTGCCATACAACTTCTCTCTTGCCCTGCCGCAAGCGTCCTGTCAGAAAGGACCTTCAGTGCAGCTGGAGGCATAGTCACTGAGAAGAGAAGTCGCCTAAGTCACGACAGTGTTCAGTACCTGTCCTTTATCAAAATGAATGAGGAATGGATCACGGAGGGCTACTGCACGACCGAAGACTAAGTCAGTCCCCACACACAGCATCTCTGCCTGCTTGCCGCTTGCCTTCTCCGCCACCACCAACAGGGTCAGACTCTATTATTATTATTATTATTATTATTTAGTATTTATATAGCGCCGACATATTACACAGCGCTGTACAGTGTATATATATATATATATATATATATATATATATATATATATATATATATATATATATATATATATATATATATATCTTGTCACTAACTGTCCCTCAAAGGAGCTCACAATCTAATCCCTACCATTGCCATATGTCTATATTATGTAGTGTAAGTACTGTAGTCTAGGGCCAATTTTTTTAGGGGGAGCGAATTAACTTATCCGTATGTTTTTGGAATGTGGGAGGAAACTTGAGTGCCCGGAGGAAACCCACGCAGACACGGAGAGAACATACAAACTCTTTTCAGATAGTGCCCTGGCTGGGATTCGAACCAGGGACCCAGCGCTGCAAGGCGAGAGAGCTAACCACTATGCCACCATGCTGCCCACTATGCCACCATGCTGCCCACTACGCCACCGTGCTGCCCACGGATCTAGGCGGATTCCTGAATTTTTAAGGCCGCTGCTAGCATGTACATGCCTGCCTAATTTTTCTGGCTGCACTGCGGGCGGCTGCAACAAATAAACAAAAGGCATGTACATGTGCCCATCCCCCTTCGTGATCATTACCTTGCCGCGGTGAAGGGGCTTGCGTATCACAATGAAGCAATGACCGCCGGCTATTTGAGTGTCTCGGGTGGGGGTGGCACACAAAAGATAATAAGGTCATTGCTTCATTGTGGTCAGACCAAATTTGATCAGCTGGACAGTCACTGTTGTTCTATCATTGAGCTACCACAGCCCGGCGACCATATGGGCTTGAAAAATGCCACGGCCTACACTCTGGCCACGGTGCGCACCAGTCCAGCACGGCCGTCACTATGCAAACAGCTGTTTGCGGTGCGTTACACAATGAGTTTGGTGTGTCAGTGTGAAGCAGAACTCTAATTACACTCCCTGATTGATGTATACCCATGCAAGATGTTTGAAAGCACTTTAGGCCTGCAATTTAGCATTCAATGTGATTTTTTTTCTGCCCTTAAAGCGCTGCTTTACGTCAAATCCAGATTTTTCCCCGAGACTTTAGGCATGTATCCCACTCCGCCATGCCCCCCTCCAGGTGTTAGACCCCTTGTAACATCTTTTCCATCACTTTTGTGGCCAGCATAATTTTTTCTATTTTTCAAAGTTCGCATCCCCATTGAAGTCTATTGTGGTTCGCGAACTTTTCCGAGAACCGAACCTTTCGCGAACCGAAAATTGGAGGTTCGCGACATCTCTAGTTGCTATGTGATGTTCAAAGGACTGCCTTTTTACCCACAATTCCACGGGAATCTTATGGCCTTGTGTTAAATTACAGCTGTAAAATGGAAATATCGACACGTTACCGAATGGTTACCGCATTGTTATTCGAAATTCACACCGAATGCGGAAAAACCTTGATTAATACAACTAGAAATCGATAAACTTCGAATTTGGTAATTTAACGAACTGGAAAAAGCTATCGCAAAGACAATGATGAATCGAGGCCATAATGAGCTGATTATGCACTTAGGGACCAGTGATGTCACTGACAACATTTCTTCAATTTATCATAATAATTTCGAGTTGATATAATTAAAACTCTACAATCTTTAAAACATTTTAAAACAGAAAAGCCATTCTGTTATCTGGAAAAAGGGACATTCAAAAAGTGTTCAACGGTAATTTGTGGACCAGGGAAAGCCGTTAGTAGTATATCTACTAGTAGCTTGTAGAATATATACATTACTACCACCTAAACCTCTTCTCACTTGAACCCTCCCTCTAATAATGCCTAACCAACCGCCCCCCCCCCCCCCCCAATCTACACAAATATCAGCACTGCCTTCTCCACTAAACACTCCCTCCAGCGACGGCATCAAAATTGCACAGTGGGTGCTGCAATAGCTGACACCCAAATGACCTTTTTCGGCAGCAGGACCATGATGTTACTTTGTTAGCCACCAGAAACTGTTTGCCCCACCAAGTAAACGTTGCATTGTGTATAAACTTTTAAGCTAACCTGAACTGCAAATACATTTATGAGATAATTGTATGAGTAGTACTAATGGTAAATATTAATTTCCTTGAGTGCATAGTCATTAGGACATTTTTTTGTGTTTCATTCAGAAAAAGTATTTTGTTTTCTAATTACGTTTTGGGAAGAGCTGCCACTGCAGTTTGACTTCTCAAACTGCAGAGCTAAAACCTTGTTTTATTAACTCTTGCAGTGAGAAAATAAAGAATAAAGGAACACAGTTATAAGTACAGTATGTACCAATGTCTGTTCCATCATGTCACATGTCACTACAGGGACACTTTAACCTCCTTAGTGGTAACCCTGTGCTGGACACGGGGTAAGCCGCCGCGGAGGATTCCTCTGGCCCTGCTGAGCCGATTTGCATAATTTCTTTTTCAAACACACAGCTAGCACTTTGAAGGCACGGAGGACGCCATCTGCGCCCTCCGTGCAGTTCCGCCGGGTCCCCGCGGCTGCGCAGTCCGCACAGGAGGCCGCGGCTGCGCAGTCCGCACAGACGCGAGTGCGGCTGCGCAGCTCTAGGGCCACCCCCTGATCCACGCTACAGGAGATAGCTTGTAGCGTGGATCGGGGAGGGAGGCCCTAGAGCTGCGCAGCCGCACTCACGTCTGTGCGGACTGCGCAGCCGCAGCCTCCTCTGGCGGCCATATTTGAGGAGGCAGGAGAGCCCGAGCTGTGGGGTCGGGATCCGGCCGGGGGGAGAATAAGCAGCGGGGACCCGGCGGAACTGCACGGAGGGCGCAGATGGCGTCCTCCGTGCCTTTGAAATTCATGTAGGTACAGACCTTTTTTTTGTGATTTGGACTGGTAAGTCCTTTAAAAAGTAGGCTACCTGATCTGGGGGGCTGATCGGATCAGGTAGTTACAAAACGCTTCTTCCCACTGCTACTGTGGGCCGCAATGACCTATTTTTTTCACTTTCGTGACCTATAGGTCATGACGCTGCACGGAGAGACTGTGTGTCTCTCACAGCATGCAGGGAGGCAGGGGAGCGGCAGGGGCATGGCCAGGGAGAGAGAGAGCTGCCCAATGGTAGCTCTGGAAACCCTGCAGAAACACCCCTGGCAGGCGTTTTGAACAGGGAATCCCTCTCCCTGTGTTTACCTTTGAGATAGCGGGTGGGGGGGGGGGGGGCTATAGTGGGGGAGGCAGTGGCAGTGTGGGGACACAAAGGCATGTTATGAGGCAGAGAACATGCCTCTGTGTCCTATCTCCCCCCTCAGGTTCTCTTTAAGCCTTTAAAGAGGAACTCCAACCAAGAATTTAACTTTATCCCAATCAGTAGCTGATACCCCCTTTTACACCATGTGATACATGCCAGAATGTAAATCGGGGAGAGGAAAGATTTTACAATGAGCAAACACTGACTAAATCATTTATACATAATTATTGTAAAAATGAAGCACACTTTTTTTACATTATTTTCAATGGAGTTCCTCTTTAAGCTCTCTAAGATAAAACTGTTTACATTGAAAGATGATAAGAGAAAGGGTGGCAGAACAGAGAACCAGCAAGTAGCTACTTCTGTTAACTGGGAGACTGCTAAGAGATGAGTAGACATGTATGTAATCCAGCTTTAGAAGATAAGACATAAATACATTTCACAAAAAAATACATACAGAGTTTATGTGTGCTTTAAATATAATTACCTGAACACCATATGTATGAGTAGTCATGTGAGATTTACCACACATCTGAGTGGACAGACAACTTGGCTGAGAGGACTGAGCAGCAGGTTCACTGTTCTTCCACTCCCACCTGTGAAGTTGCATCTTCATCCCTTACCTACCATTGATTCTGGTAAGGTGGATGTCATAGAGGTATTATATGATGCATGACCCAACAGGACTGAAGTCAGCAATTAGCAGAATAGCCGCAACATACCGGGAGAGGGATTAGGGAGACCAAAAACAGATCCTCTGCCATCTGGGGATTCTTTGATACTTCAGTTTGCATCAAAAATGATTCTCATTTACCATACCTATGCACAGTGTGTTAAACAAGGAAAAAGATTTAACAACCTGAGGCTGAATTGCATGTTTAAATATACGAAATGAGGACACACCTGCCCAAAGGTTGGCTCCCACTGTTCCCTCTACTGCTCTACCTGCTCTTGCCACACAAGTATCCTTGTACTTCCGTGGTCAGAATTGCTGAATTCCAAATCTGCAGAAATTCCAAAATTTTGGAAAAAAAATCCTAATAAATGTTGTGAATTCCTAGTTTGCAATTGAAAACTTCAAACTTGTAAGTTTTAACCATAATATTATTGTGAAAAGTTGTGCAAATTTGCGAGGATATTCTCGCAATAGGTTACACTTTCACTTCTTTGCATTTTTGTATGGAATTTTCTCATTTGGGTCCCTTGACCATGTCCAGTAGACTTTCTGTTGCTATTTAGGTTTAAAAACTCTCTATTCCAATATGCAATTAACGTTTTCTCCTCGGTGATAATTCTTCGCCTTCTCTTTCACGAGGCGAAATACTAAAAAAAAGTTAAATACTTGCATGAAATTTGAATGCATAGAGGACACCATCCGCGCCCTCCTTGCCATTCCGCCGGGTCCCCGCTGCTCAATGTCCCCCCGGGCTGGCTCCCGACCCCACCACCTGGGTCGGGCTCTCCTGCCTCCACTTAAGTGGCCGCTAGAGCTGGCCGCAGCTGCACAGTCCGCATAGATGTGAGTGCGGCTGCGCAGCTCTAGGGCCCCCCCCCCACACACACACACACACTTGATCCACTCTACAGGCTGTAACTTTTTTTTTTTTTGTATTTCGCCTCGTAAGTCCTTTAAAATAACTTTTAGCATTTCACAATTTAAAAAAAGTACCACAAATGGTAGAAAAAGTGCTATCAAAATTATTTAGTGTATTTTCTTGCTTGCTGGGGGTTAAAAGGGTATTTTATTAAGAAAAGGTGTGAAAATATCAACTTGGAGAAAACTCAGAAGAAATATGGAATTGCATATGGGCCTCGGGGCCATATGCAATTCACTTTTTCATCTGAGTTTTCTCCTAGGTGATATTTTTAAAATTGTCAATAAAATGCCTGCTAAACCACCAGCAAGCAAGAAAATACTCAAAATAATTTTGATAGTACTTTTGTACTTACTTCTCAGTACTTTTTTAGTTGAAAAGTGCTGGAAAGTTATTTTTAAAAGATGAAAAATGATCACCTAGGAGATAACTCAGGAGAAAAGTGGAATTGCAAATGGGCCTCTGTCTCCTTCCTTCCCCTGCTCTGCTCTTCTGTCATTTACTAAATTAAAATGTAAACCAAAGTTTAAGCTTTGCCATTCACTAAAATAAAAATGAAACCTTTAAACTTTAAAGTCCTGTTTAATTTTACAAAGAACTGAACTTTAAGGTTTGTTGATGCTGCTCTTCGAATATTGTAAAATTGACTAACTAAAAAGCTATACACCTAGATATCCAGTGGCTGATGCTCTGATCCTTTGCCTAAGTTGACTGCTGTTAATACATATTGATTTCCTAGGCTTATCTGAAGGTTTGTTAACAATTAGGTTTTTATGGGAACAGGTTGTTAGCCTATTGCCCAACCCCCAGACTTGAAGGACCAGAGTATCCTATTTAGTCTGGAACATCACCTTTGACCTGTCCGGCTAGGGAAGCCCTACCAGTAGTTAGGGTACCGCTGGCATAGCTCTCAAGATTGTTTGTTCATGTAAGCCCCACCACTACAACAAAGTAAGGATACCTTCAGTGGGGCTTTGCAGAGCTACACTATGCAAATGGAAGAAGCTGCCATCAAGGCATAGTGGTAGCTTGGATTGCAACTACATGCTGAAGATGATCTCATTGCCTAGCCTGCTATACGCGAGGTAACAATTTGCACTCCCTAAGCGGCTCTGTAGAGTAACGCATTTTTACCCATGTGTGAGATATACAGAGGCAGAGGGGAAAGTGTAAGCCTTATAGTTTTTAAAGGTGCAAAGCATATTTTTTTTTAATATAAGTTGTGAACACTTTTAGGTGATGGAAACTTCTTTCGTCTTTTGTTGACACACAGAGGAAACCAAGGTGAAGCTGTGGTGCCAGAGAGTTGTTGGACTGGTCTATACCCCAGAAGCTCTGACGGGCCCTGAATGGCCGCAACATCTGGTGAGTCCCAAACTGAAAGGGGGGGGGGGGGGGGGTGTCTTAATGGAGATGGCTGTTTTTACCATTGCACAGCTATAGGCTGAATGAGAGCACTACCACCATATACATTTATGGATTCAGACACTACCGCAGCCAAATAGATCAGTTGCCAGGCAACTGGTATTGTTTAAAATGAAATAAATATGGCAGCCTCCATATTCTTTTCACTTCAGTTTTCCTTTAAAAAATGTTCTTGTTAAGTGCTGCTAATGTTTTGAACAAGCCAAGGTATTTAAAGTGTACCTGAAATGTACCTGAAACTGCCATGTGACATTAAAGGGGCACTAGAGAGAAATCTAGGCTACTGGGATAACCCTAGTAGCATACTTCAAATAGTAAGAGCAACACATATTATGTAGTGAATCTAGTTGCAATGGTTATTATTAGGGTAATTTATAGCACCTCTTTCAGATCCTGGACGTCATTAGAAAGCGTTCTTCTCTGTTCAGCTAATGCTGGGAATAGAGAGTAAGGTAGATTTTAGTTTGCACCCTTGTGAGTAAAAAATGAATGTGCTAGGGTCAAAAACAGTACTATATATACAAAGAAACAGAAACCCTGGAACAAACACCACTCAAAACTATTGTATACCAAGTTATAAATGATCTTTATTATACATGATCTGTCTAATAGAACCCAATACAGCAGGGATTCACTCCCAACAATGAATCTAAAACCATGATTAAAACATCCCATAAAACATCTCCATGCTGATAAATAATGCTTGCTCAGAATATATATATGTATATAAATGTAAAACACAATGTATATGCAGGACAGCAGGTTCTCAATAGAACCTGCCACCTGTAAGAACCCGGGTTCAGTAATGCAGTGCTATAGCTTTAAGAGACAATTTGAAATCACAACAACACAAAAATCTCTTAATTATTAATATATTGACAAAAAGTGATAACCACAATGAATGATGGTCCACTGTGTGTGGACAAGGTGCTACATAGTGCGAGAATAACTAAATTAAACATCAATCAATAAACAACATATGCAAAATTGCTCCTAATAAAGTACGACAGTGCAGCAGCCCACAGACTTACAGCATCTGAGCCTAATATAGCGCCGAAGACCATTAGCAGAGACAATGTAACACCTTGGTCAAACTTCAAAGAAATTGATGAAGAAGTCACATCAAGCATCCTCCTTCACGTCCGCCTAACTACCTGTGACCTAGATCCTGGCCCAACACAGTTCATGTTGAACTGCCCCGACCTGTTCGTACCGGTATTCCTAAAAATTGTTAACTGTTCCTTAAAATCAGGGATATTTCCTGCTTTACTGAAGGAAGCAATCATCAGGCCTCTCCTCAAAAAACCCTCCCTGGACCCAGATGCAATGACCAGCTACAGACCTGTCTCTAACCTTCCCTTTCTGGGCAAGCTAATTGAAAAAGCTGTTTACCTCCAGCTAGAAGCCAAAATCCTACAAAACAACAGTTATGACCCATTCCAGTCTGGCTTCAGGAAACACCACAGCACTGAAACGGCCCTCATCCAAATATGCAACCACCTGCTCATGGCAAGAGACAGAGGAGAGTGCTCCATCCTCATACTGCTAGACCTTTCTGCAGCCTTTGATACAGTTGACCATGACATCTTGATAAACAGGCTACAGGAATACTTCGGCATTGATGGCATAGTTCTTCAGTGGTTCCAATCCTTCTTGAGTGGCAGAACCCACAAAGTGTCTATGGGGCCCTTCCTGTCCACCCCTGTATCACTTAGGTATGGGGTGCCCCAGGGCTCAATCCTCTCTCCCCTGCTTTTCACGATTTACATGTTACCGCTGGGAAAACTAATCCAAAAACATGGCCTGACATACCACTGCTATGCAGACGACACTCAACTATATCTTTCCTTCAAGCCTGGTGTGACAGACCCAACTCTAACTATAAACGCCTGCTTACGTGAACTACAGCAATGGATGAATGACAACTGGCTGAAACTAAATGCAGACAAAACTGAAGTCCTTCTGATAGGAGGGCAGAGCATGATAACAAAACAACTTAACTTGCAGTCTTCACCACTGGGAATAGGAGGCACGGATCTGCGCAGCTCTGATCATGTGCGTAGCCTGGGAGTTCTAATTGATTGGGATTTAAACTTCAGAACTCAAATCTCTGCTGTGGTGAAATCATCCTATTTTCACCTGAAGAACATTGCAAAAATCAAGCACCTCATACCCCCAGAAGATCTGCCAACCTTAGTCCACGCCTTCATCACATCCCGACTGGACTACTGCAATGCTCTCTACACTGGCCTTCCAAAAAAGGTCTTGTACCGACTACAGCTGATACAGAATACTGCTGCCAGACTGCTAACCAACCAACCCCGTCACTGCCACATAACGCCAGTCCTGCACTCCCTTCACTGGCTACCTATAGAATGGAGGGTCCTATTCAAGATCGGCCTACTGACATTTAAATCCCTGAATAATTTAGGCCCTGGATACATGAAAGATATGTTGCAGCTGCGTAGCCATCCCCGCATTCTCAGATCAACAGGTTCTAATAATCTAGTCATACCCAGAGTCCACTTGGAAACTTTTGGTCCCAGAGCCTTCTGTCATGCTGCCCCTACGTTTTGGAACTCCTTACCTCAACAGATCAGGACAGCTCCATCCCTGGACGTGTTTAAATCCAGACTGAAAACCCACCTGTTCAGTTTGGCATTTGCAGAAATATAACTTTTGTTGTGTGAATACTTCATCCTACTAATTACTGAATCTGAGAGAGCCTAAGCGCTTTGAGTCCTATGGGAGAAAAGCGCTATAGAAATGTTATTGTATTGTATTGTATTGTAGATATGTGCACATAATTATAAGAGATTTTCGTGTTGTTGTGATTTCAAATTGTCTCTTAAAGCTATAGCACTGCATTACTGAACCCGGGTTCTTACAGGTGGCAGGTTCTATTGAGAACCTGCTGTCCTGCATATACATTGTGTTTTACATTTATATACATATATATATTCTGAGCAAGCATTATTTATCAGCATGGAGATGTTTTATGGGATGTTTTAATCATGGTTTTAGATTCATTGTTGGGAGTGAATCCCTGCTGTATTGTGTTCTATTCGACAGATCATGTATAATAAAGATCATTTATAACTTGGTATACAATAGTTTTGAGTGGTGCTTGTTCCAGGGTTTCTGTTTCTTTGTATATATACTAATGCTGGGAATACACAGCTTGATTCGGAGTCATTTAGATGGCTCGATAGATAATTTCCGGCGCGCCCGATCTCCTGCCAGATTGTTTCGCCGCTCGATTCTGCATTGAGGACAATAGAAAAAGATAAGAAAAACGAGCGGAAGATAAGAGAATCGCCTGCGGAATCGAACAGGGAATCGATCGAGCGGAAGAATTGAGCGACAAAATCGAGCCGTGTATGCCCAGCATAACAGGTCCTCTCTGTGTGTGAGATACTGTAAAAGCTTGTTCTGTAGTCAGTCTCCATCAGCAGCAAGCAGGTACTGATATCTTAGGTAGATGAACAAGCAGGTTCCTGTTTATTTACCTAAGATATCCATACTACCTGCTGCTGACAGAGCTAGCCAGAGCAGGCTTTTATCGCACACACACACACACACACACACACACACACACACACACACACACACACACACACACAGACACACACACACACACACACACACACACACACACACACACACACACACACACACACACACACACACACACACACACACACACACACACACACACACACACGAGAGAAAAAGTAGTCACAGCTGAATGGAGAAGAAAGGATGTCAACTTTCTTCTCTAAATGATGACCAGGATCTGAAAGAGGTGCTATAAACTATGCAGTAACTAGATGCTACGGTGACCATACGTCCCGCTTTACCCGGGACGCGTCCCGCCTTCGGGGGTCGCTGTCCCAGGCTGCATGAGTTCCCGGGAAACGTCCCGCTTTTAGCAGCGGGTCGTCCCGGCCTCGGGACTCTGGTCACCGTACTGGATAAACTAGCCGCAGCGTCTCATAGACGCGCTAGTTCATTCCCCGCAGCCCCGCTCCAGAAGCCTGCATTGTCCTCCTGCAGGCACAGGCAGAGCAGGGCTATGGGAAGATGGCGTCCGGAGGCGGAGCCCTGTACTGGAGACTATTTGTGTGTCCAGTACAGGGCTCCGCCTCCGGACGCCATCTTGCCGTAGCCCTGCTCTGCCTGGGAGAGCGGGAGATTGAAGGAGGATCGTTCGGGAAGCTGCACACACACTGGAGGCCGGCTGCGTGAGGGGACTTCTGTCAGGTGAGTACATGCTTTTTTTTCCCAGGTGAAATGTGCCCACATTGCGTTTACTTTGTGCTGACATGTTTGCCCCATTGCGTTTACTTTGTGCTGATATGTTGCCCACAATGCGTTTATTCTGTGCTGAATTAAATGTTGCCCGCAATGCGTTTATTTTGTGCTGACATGTTTGCCCCATTGCGTTTATTTTGTGCTGACATGTTGCCCGCAATACGTTTATTTTGTGCTGACATGTTGCCCGCAATGCGTTTATTTTGTGCTAAAATGCTGCCCACAGTGCGTTTATTTTGTGCTGACATGTGTGCCCCCATTGCGTTTATTTTGTGCTGAAATGTTGCCCACAATGCGTTTATTTTGAGCTGAAATGTTGCCCGCAATGCGTTTTTGTGCTGACATGTGTGCCCCCATTGCGTTTATTTTGTTCTGAAATGTTGCCCACAATGCATTTATTTTGAGCTGAAATGTTGCCCGCAATGCGTTTATTTTGTGCTGACATGTTGCTCGCAATGCGTTTATTTTGTGCTGACATGTTGCTTGCAATGCTTTTATTTTGTGCTGACATGTTGGCCGCAATGCTTTTATTTTGTGCTGACATGTTGGCCGCAATGCGTTTATTTTGTGCTGACATGTTGGTCGCAATGCGTTTATTTTGTGCTGACATGTTGCCCGCAATGCATTAGTTTTGTGCTCACATGTTGCCCGTTGCACCTCAGAGGTGCTCTGCTTGCTATAACTGAATTGCTGTTGTTTATCCCCTGCTTATTGCCTGAAGAAGTGGGCTGTGCCCGCGAAACGCGTTGCATCTTTGGGGTATTTTCAATAAATGTGTATATCTATATATTTACAGTCCTTAGTGTCTGCTTTAACGGAGGCGAGTCCACCACTTCCTCCCAGCAATTTTTTAAAAATGTTATGTACTTTTATCCTTCTGGCACCTCTGTTCACCTACCATTATATGTTACATCATTACGTTAGCTCCGCCCATAGAATGTCATGGCCACACCCATTGCCGCCACATTTGTCGGTGCGGCAGCCCCCCCTTCCCCCCCGCCGCCCTGTCCCAGGTTGAGCCTACAAAAATCTGGTCACTGTATAGGTACCCAACCTAATGTGTTGCTCTTACTATTACAAACATGCTACTAGGGCTATCTTGGTAGCCTAAATTTCACTGTAGTGCCTCTTTGAGAGATAAACATGGGTACATATAGCGCCTTTCCTACTTTGTGAGACAGCAAGTCAAATACAGTTTATGTCCTGAAAAGTATGGTAAAAAGACAGCAAAACACTTCGTTTTGGCAGAGAAAACCCTGCTGATAACATTTTAGTGCTGAAAAGATCAAGGGGTCATTTCTTCTGTTTGAAGCACATTCTACATCAGCTGTTTAGAATTCACTCTTAAAAGCCCTTAAACTGAAAGTAAAATTATGAGTCTCTTTTCTTTGTTACTAATGTTCTGTCATTCGTATTATACATACTATTATGTTTGTGCCAAAAATAGAGCGTGACCCCAATATTCCAGAGGGTCCTGTCGAGCAGCGATGAGGAGAACATGAGAAGCCTCTATAGGATCCAGAGGCTTCCCTCCTCTTAGGTAAGTACTGTATGTCTTCTTTACCTGATGTTTGCCTCTGTTCCCTTTAACAGGTTCTATGCTGATTGCTTATTAAATTTGAAAAGAAACAGAGCCATGTATATTTAGCCCCTTGGCAGTTATCCCGAGTCAGGCTCGGGGTGGAAAAAAACAAGCCATGAGCGGATATCCTGAGCCTGACTTGTGGTAGCCGCCCGAAGGTTAATGCAGAGCATAGCATGCAGCGGGCGCTTTTACTCACCTCCCAAGGAATCCAGTCACAGGCAGCCATTCGCCTTCCTGTCCTCGGAGGCTCTGTATCGCTCGGGTGAGATCGCCGTTTGAGATCTCACTACAGGGTTAAAGCGCAACCCGGAGGACGGAGGGAGAACTGCAGTGCTGGATCCCAGGGAGGTGAGTAAAGTGCAGCGTCTGCTGCAGGCTTTCTGGCAGCATGGTTGTTTCCCAGTTTTAAGGTCTAAAAGCCTGCAAAACAATTGCACCACTTTTAGACTCTAAAATCTGTAATCAGTCAACGTTCAGTTCCTCATTGCAACTAATCTCATATCTTATTTTATCAATTACAGGATGTGTGTAATAGCTGGTCATGCTCATACTGTAGTGATTACTTAGTAAGCCATTGACCCAAGCAAGTGTGCTGCCAGTGACAATGGAGTTCCGGGTCAGCGGCTTATTTAGCCGTGCAGCTGTGATATGAGAGTGATAACCAGGCCGTTATCAACCTGAAATAAAACCAGCAAAGGCAGCTCCTATATCATAATCATGGCAGATGCACTTTAATAAAACAGGAGAATCTGATCTTCTGGAAGCACTTGATTCTCTACTCACATGAGGCAAAGCAAGTTAGGTCAAGTAGTTCACATAATCGGCCTGTCACATTATCTGCACAGGAGTTACGATAATATACAAGACGGTTTGGATCCTGGACTATAAAAAGAGGAGTCAGCTATTCTTCTTGTTTTCAGATGTATTTGAAGAATCTCCACTCAGATAGGATTGTTCCTAAGGGAAGCAAAATGGATGAAAACATCAACCATCCTACTCCCCTCATTTTTCTGAAATACACATGGCACTATTGCCTTACACCAAAGTCTGCTGCTTTAAAGTGTATGTTTTACAAAAGAAAAATAGGAGCTGAATGCTGATGATCTGTTGTTTTAAGGGAGTCAGACTCAAAATTATTATGAAAGTGTAACCACTTTGATATAAAAATAAATACGTAAAATGTCATATGATAATCCAAGAAAAACTATGTAGTGACCATCAAATATAAAAATAATTGTGGCTGGTGCAGCTAATTATTTGAATATCAGTTATGTTGTATTACCAACATTCTACTATTGGCTTACGTGATCCCTATCCAGGGACGCCTCCCCCCATGAAGCCAACTGAGTCAATGTGATTCAGGCGGCAAACTCTAGGGGGCGGGCGGCATCCTGTACTGCTGATCTTTTTCATTCTCTTCCTCTGCTGCTCCTACCTGACTCACAAACTGACAGAGTTCACCTAAGAATTATAATAAGTCACCCTGGCCCATATGCAACTAGTTTTTTCGCCTGTGTTTTCGGCTTGGAGATAGTTTTTCATATTCTATTTAGAAAACTTTTCAGCGCTTTGAAATTGAAAAAAGTACCAACAAGTAGGTAGAAAAGAACTTTCAAAACAATGTTAAGTTATGTTTTTTTGTTTTTGTTTTGCTTTTCTGGTGATTTAAGAGGCATTTTGTTGACAAGTTTGAAAATATCACTTAGAAAAAAACTCAGGAGAAAAAGTTAATTGCATATAGGCCACCTGGCCCATATGTACCGTAATTCACTTTTTCACCTAAGTTTTCTCCTAGGTGAAATTTTCAAAAATGCCTTTTAAACCATCAACAAGCAAACAAATACTCAAAATACTTTTGATAGTACTCTTTCATCTACTTTTTGGTATTTTTTACATTGCAAAGTGCTAAAAAGTTATTATAAATTGAAGCTGAAAAATTATCTCCTAGGAGAAAACACAGGAAAAAAAGTGAATTGCAAATGTGATCATTGTTCTGATTAAAATAACTTTTCAGCAGCAATTGAAAAAGTACCAAAAAGTGAGTGATTAAGTACAGTCAAAATTGTTCTGAGCATGGTCTTGCTTGCAGATGATAAAATAGTGTTAATATATCACCTGGGATATAAGGGCCGAGGTCCCTTATTCAATTAACTTTTTCTCATAGGAGATCCTTTTTCATCTTCTGTTTAACAGAACTTTTCAGTACTTTGCAAATGAAAGAGTACCAAAACGTAAGTGAAAAAGTACTATCATTTTTTTTAATATTTTTTTTGCACATTTTCTTGCTTTTTGGTGGCCTAATTGGCATTTTATTGATACGGTGTAAAAAAATATCACCTAGGAGAAAACTTAGCAGAAAAAGGGAAAATCGCAACAGAAGTAACTGGCAGCTAAACAGAAATTAGAATACACACACATACAAAAAGAACTAAAAAAAAATTGCAACGTTCAATAATGGCAATCATTATAACAACAAAATTGTATATACAATATATTTCTTAGTAAAACAGGCAGGGAAAATAGTATCAACTGTGCATAAGTCAGAATCCACAAACTGCAATTATATTTGGCATTTTAGTTCAGTTCATGCAGCTACTAGCACGCTATAGAAGCCATTGCAGCTGTGTAAAATGCATACAGTCTGCTGACACTATAACTGTTACTGCTGATCAGAACAGAAGGCTATAACAAATAGCACTGTCAAGGCAACAATTTGAAAATCACACAGTCAGATGCAATCTAGTAACACAACAGTTCTGTCTATGCTAATCATATCCTCCCTAGGCTGTCCCTCGCTGACTAACAAAGCTGCCCATCTGTGAGCTCCCAGACCCTCATCCTTGTCTTCTCATAATACTCTGCTTCACAGCCCTTCTTTTTTTAGCAGAGTGTCTGATGACCCAGCATGCTTGGCTGTTTTTTAATTTCAGCTGGGTTCAAGATTCAGACCTTCCAGCTTTCTGAAGTAAGAAAGTGGGACACCTTTAAGACACGCCCCGTTACACCTCCAGACACGCCTGCCACACCCTAAGTTACATATACCACTAAGAATTCATAAGTAAAATACATAATTTCATAATTCAAATCAACTGGTTCTTTTTTTTAATCACCATTTGTTTTCCTTCACAGTTCCATTTGAAAACAAGAAAAAGATCAATTGAGGGTAAGAGAACACACTAGGCAGAATCGCATATGCGTTTTCAATAGCACATAGAGGAAAATGCATATGTGATTCTGCCTAGTGTGTTCCTACCTACTTCCTGGGTCGTGGCTTAGCTTCCAATTGGAGGAAGCTAGTGGAGGTGGGGAGCGGTGGGAACAGAGGCAGGGGGAGCCGATGATGATTGACAAGCTTCAGATATACAGAAGGCTAGCGACAAGCAGATTGTCATTAGCCTGCCGATATTTTCAGGGGGGGGGGGGGCAGCAGACCCCGGGAAGGGGGGGGGGGACTAGTGGCGGCAATAGAGAGACTGTTATTGTGCTGGCCGCACTGTATGGACTCTCTTTTTTTGTTCATTGCTGTAGGACTGTAACCAGAAGTGTAGCGCAGCTCTAACAAAATATAACGGGTGTATCAAGTTCCAACCTTGCCTCCTGCTGAGATTTTCCATGGTGTATCTATAAAGTTAGATGTGACAGCTCTTGTTTTAATCCTGGGTGGACTTCTATTCCATATCCAGTCAGAATGCAGTCAGTTATATCCAGTCAGAATGCAGAGTTTCTTAGGAGTTCTGGTTCACTATGAGCTTACTGGGCAATCTGTGACTCTGGGTGTTTCAAGTCCTACCCCATAGAGTATGTTTGGTTTGGTTGGTTTGGCTCTGTACTAACAAGCTGGCAGATAATTGCATTCCAGCGGTTCCAGAGGTGTGTTTAGCTATCATGAAGAACAAATGGACGATTTGCATATTCAGCAGTGATGCATTGTGGGACACCTCATATACTCATTCCAACCTGAATTATGGCAAATACCTTTTGTATTACGTAGGCAAAATTTTGCTTTACATAGTATTTTAGTAATGAGGATTTTTGATCTCTTTCAACTCCTAACACACTGCTAGGAGTTCTGGTTCACCATGAGCTTTCTGGGCAATCTGTAATGCTTGAGAGTTCAGAGTGAATGGTTTACATCTCTATGCAGCAATGATTATTATCAGTGAGTGTTGCTGGACATCAAATTATTATTTTTATTTTTATTTTTGTCACAACCAGGGAGAGGGAATTCCGCAAACACGGGTAATTATCATTCCTAAAAAAAACACTAGTCAGAACGTATATTTATACTAGTCCATCTCTTATGGAGGATTCTCAGTATTTCCTCTACTTTTTACAAACACACTCCATGTACAAGATCTACATACACACTCTATGGCAGGGGTCGGCAACCCGCGGCTCCGGAGCCGCATGTGGCTCTTTTTCACCTTCGCCGCGGCTCCTAGGCGGCTCCGGCGCGCGCGTGACGTGTGGTGTCGCTGGCCGGCAGCCTATCAGAGAGGCCGCCGGACCAGTGCAGGGCTTCGGGCGGCCATTTTCCCGTAGCCCTGCAGTGTTAATCAGGCAGGACGTGACGCAGGACATGACGTAGGAAGAGGATCGTGGGAGCTGCGCGCCAGGTCGGGACCGGAGGTCGGAACAGGAGGAGAACGTGTCTTCTGACGAGGTGAGTAAATGGGTTTTTCTTTTCAGATCTTCTGAAGGATTGTGCATATGGGGGTCATATCTTCTGAAGGATTGTGCAAATGGGGGTCATATCTGCGAAGGATTGTGCATATGGGGGTCATATCTGTTTAGGATTTGTGCATATGGGGGTCATATCTGCGAAGGATTGTGCATATGGGGGTAATATCTGCTAACGATTTGTGCATATGGGGATCATATCTGCTAACGATTTGTGCATATGGGGGTCATATCTGATCCTGTATATAGCATTAAGGTGAGAAACAATATATGCAGTGTTAGATTTGTTTTATAATGGTTTTGCAGCTCCCAGTTTTTTTCTCTTTTCGGAAACGGGTCCAAGTGGCTCTTTATGTCTTAAAGGTTGCAGACCCCTGCTCTATGGCCTCGATTCATAAAAGTGCCTGCGAGCGGGGAAAGTCGAGCGGGGAAACACCGCTGTCGGTATTTCCGCCTTCAGGGTGGTAATTCATAAAAATGTTGCCTGTTGTGACAGGCGTGCGGAGATACTCCGCTGTAGGCAGGCGTTAGGCTGTCGGGAGACATGCGGAAGCCGGAGAAGCAGGCGGAATCCCTCCGTGCGGTGTTCTCTCTGCAGCTGCTTGGGAGGTCTGTCCCATTCACTGCAACGGATTCCGCACGCTTCTCGCCACATCAGAGGTAGCGGTAATACCCGTCCGCATACCGCTACCTCTAATTTTTATGAATTGACCACTTGTTACTTTTGCTGTGATAATCACCGCGCAAGGCGGTGATTTATCACTTTGCTCGCAAATGTCGGCTTTTCATGCGGAAAAGCCTTTATGAATACAGATCTTGCTGTGTGGTCGGTAAAGTGTGCCGTTTTCTGCATTCCCGCATGCGGGAATGCTTTATGAATCGAGGCCTATATATCAGATCTACAAACACACTCTTTGTATACGATCTACTAACAAAGTCCATGTACAAGATCTACAAACACACTCAGGGCCATATGCAATTCACTTTTTCACCTGACTTTTCTCCTAGGAGATAAATTTTCATCTTCGATTTAAAATAACTTTTTAGCATTTTACAATGGAAAACGTGCCAAAAAGTATGTGAAAAACTACTGTCAACATTATTTTGAGTATTTGTTTACTTGCTGATAGTTTGAAAGTCATTTTATGACAAGTTTTGAAAATATCACCTAGGAGAAAACCCAGGTGAAAAAGTGAATTGCATTTGGACCTCTATGTACAATATCTATTAACACACTCCTTACACAAGATCTACAAACACACTCCATGTACAAGATCTACAAACACACTCCATGTACAAGATCTACAAACACACTCCATGTACAAGATCTACAAACACACTCCATGTACAAGATCTACAAACACACTCCATGTACAAGATCTACAAACACACTCCATGTACAAGATCTACAAACACACTCCATGTACAAGATCTACAAACACACTCCTTGTACAAGATCTACAAACACACTCCATGTACAAGATCTACAAACACACTCCATGTACAAGATCTACAAACACACTCCATGTACAAGATTTACAAACACACTCCATGTACAGGATCTACAAACACACTCCATGTACAAGATCTACAAACACACTCTATGTATAAGATCTACAAACACACTCTATGTACAAGATCTACAAACACACTCCATGTACAAGATCTACAAACACACTCCATGTACAAGATCTACAAACACACTCCATGTACAGGATCTACAAACACACTTTTTGCATAAGATCTACAAACACACTCCATGTACAAGATCTACAAACACACTCCATGTACAAGATCTGCAAACACACTCCATGTACAAGATCTACAAACACACTCCTCATACAAGATCTACAAACACACTCTTTGTATAAGATCTACAAACACACTCCTTATACAAGATTTACAAACACACTCCATGTACAAGATCTACAAACACACTTCATGTACAAAATCTACAAACACACTCCATGTACAAAATCTACAAACACACTCCATGTACAAAATCTACAAACATACTCCATGTACAAAATCTACAAACACACTCCATGTACAAGATCTACAAACACACTCCATGCACAAGATCTACAAACACACTCCATGTACATGATCTACAAACACGCTCCATGTACAAGATCTACAAACACACTCCATGTACAAGATCTACATACACACTCCTACTTGTTTGCACACACTTTTGGCAGTTGACCCATTTGTTAAAATTAAACAAAATGCTTGAAATCCTCCATGGGGAAATGGACTAATTGTAAACCTGTTAGATTTTTAGATTATTTCAACCTACCTTAAGTGGCATTAAACAAATGGAACAAATGGAAAAACACTTTATACATTGTGAGGTACAGAGCAAATGTCTGCCTGTTTCTGGTTTGGATTTGGGTAAAAAAAAGCCTGGATAGTGTCAGTTGTTGCATGTTAGTTTGGGATGCAGGACTGTTGTGTATTGGGAGAAGGGTGGGCTGTGTGTGGAGCAAGGATGCTCCTGAGGAGCTTTGCAGCAGAGACGCTGCTGGAGTGCTGGAGGGAGTTGGACTCCAGTACCAGGTAGTCTAGGAGAAGCCTGGATAGGTGAGTGGCCCAGGACTGCTATTAGGCCCGTGGCAGGGTGTCACTCACAAGCCAGTGTGGCTGCAGAGGGCAAGGAGCCAGAGCTAGGGTTGGTACAGATACAGAAGGCTGTATATCTGGTGTGTGACTACAACCCTGTAGAATACCCAGTGTGGTGGATTTGTGTTGCTGTTTGGACATTGTTTGGCTGACAAAATAAACCGATATTGTTTTATTTTAACCGTAAAAAGACTCACTGGCTGGCAGGGGCGTTGCTAGCCCCAAAGATCAGTGGCACGTGCCCCGGATCTATTCTGGGGTGCCCCGGATGTCCCCCAGGCAGAGTCAGGCTCTACTCACCTCCAGCCACTTGCTCTGCAGATTCTGCAAACATCTTCTCTTTTGGGCTTCTCCACCTAGTGTTTTTTTGTTTTTGTTTTCTTTTTTTGGATTAATGGAGAGGGGGACGGAAGACTTCATCCAACATTTTGCTGGGCAGGCCTACTTAGACCGCTTTTAAGTTCATGTAAATTTGGATCTGCCCATGGCCACACCCACATTCTGTGAGCGGCCACACCCATTTTTTGTCTGGAGTGCCCAGGATCTGTTAGGACTCTAGCCACGCCCCTGCTGGCTAGTATGCTGTGACCCTGCTGTGCTTTCATCTCCTCTACCAATATGAGCTAAACACCAGAACTTCCCCCAGAATATCACAACATTTACAAAAACATGCATTTAAAATGTTACAATTTTCATGATAGTTTTCTCTTAATCCTTATAGATAGATAGACTTTGTGTTTGAAGCAAGCAGAGGTTCAGTTCACATCCTCTTTGGTAAATCACATTTATTGTAGTTGCTACTCTGGATGTAACTGAATCTGTTTCCTGTTTATTGTAATGGGATTTCACTAGCACTGTGCACCATGCTGGAGGTAGTGTTGGGCGAACAGTGTTCGCCACTGTTCGGGTTCTGCAGAACATCACCCTGTTCGGGTGATGTTCGGGTTCGGCCGAACACCTGATGGTGTTCGGCCAAACTGTTCGGCCATATGGCCGAACTAAGAGCGCATGGCCGAACGTTACCCGAACGTTCGGCTAGCGCTGTGATTGGCCGAACGGGTCACGTGTAGTGTTGGGCGAACATCTAGATGTTCGGGTTCGGGCCGAACATGGCCGAACTCCGAACATAATGGAAGTCAATGGGGACCCGAACTTTCGTGCTTTGTAAAGCCTCCTTACATGCTACATACCCCAAATTTACAGGGTATGTGCACCTTGGGAGTGGGTACAAGAGGAAAAAATTTTTTAGCAAAAAGAGCTTATAGTTTTTGAGAAAATCGATTTTAAAGTTTCAAAGGGAAAACTGTCTTTTAAATGCGGGAAATGTCTGTTTTCTTTGCACAGGTAACATGCTTTTTGTCGGCATGCAGTCATAAATGTAATACATATAAGAGGTTCCAGGAAAAGGGACCGGTAACGCTAACCCAGCAGCAGCACACGTGATGGAACAAGAGGAGGGTGGCGCAGGAGGAGAAGGCCACGCTTTGAGACACAACAACCCAGGCCTTGCATGAGGACAAGAAGCGTGCGGATAGCAATTTGCATTTTGTCGCCATGCAGTCATAAATGTAATACAGATGAGAGGTTCAATAAACAGGGACCGGAAACGCTAACCCATCACAGATGTTCATTGTTCATGTTACTTGGTTGAGGTCCGGGAGTGTTGCGTAGTCGTTTCCAATCCAGGATTGATTCATTTTAATTTGAGTCAGACGGTCTGCATTTTCTGTGGAGAGGCGGATACGCCGCCGATCTGTGACGATGCCTCCGGCAGCACTGAAACAGCGTTCCGACATAACGCTGGCTGCCGGGCAAGCCAGCACCTCTATTGCGTACATTGCCAGTTTGTGCCAGGTGTCTAGCTTCGATACCCAATAGTTGAAGGGTGCAGATGGATTGTTCAACACAGCTACGCCATCTGACATGTAGTCCTTGACCATCTTCTCCAGGCGATCGGTGTTGGAGGTGGATCTGCACGCTTGCTGTTCTGTGTGCTGCTGCATGGGTGTCAGAAAATTTTCCCACTCCAAGGACACTGCCGATACCATTCCCTTTTGGGCACTAGCTGCGGCTTGTGTTGTTTGCTGCCCTCCTGGTCGTCCTGGGTTTGCGGAAGTCAGTCTGTCGGCGTACAACTGGCTAGAGGAGGGGGAGGATGTCAATCTCCTCTCTAAAGTCTCCACAAGGGCCTGCTGGTATTCTTCCATTTTGACCTGTCTGGCTCTTTCTTCAAGCAGTTTTGGAACATTGTGTTTGTACCGTGGATCCAGAAGGGTATAAACCCAGTAATTGGTGTTGTCCAGAATGCGCACAATGCGTGGGTCGCGTTCAATGCAGTCCTAGGCCGAAGAGGTCATAGCCTAGGGTCACAAAACCTGTTTATTGGGCAATTTCAATGGTGGCGAGTCTGACGTACATAAATCGCAGCAATGGCCGTTAGCAACGTCTGAATCTCACGAAATGTCTCATGCAGGTAGAAGACATATTGTTAGACTTGGGCTCCAAAGATGGGTTCCCTACATCTCTGCAAACCAGAGTTACAGGGCTCCAAATTTGGTAAAATCCCCCATAGGCTTTCATTGGGCCTCCTATTTACAGTTCCAAAATCTCACATCTTTTCAAAGGGCAATTACTCAGCAGTGGCAAATTTTCTAGCATTGTAGGGACCCTTAGGGGGAACATGACTGGTGAGTTTCGGGCCCCTAGGCCAAAGAGGTCATAGCCTAGGGTCACAAAAACCTGTTTATTTGGGCTATTTCAATGGTAGTGATGGTGACGTACATAAATCGCAGCAATGGCCGTTAGCAAAGTCTGAATCTCACGAAATGTCTCATGCAGGTAGAAGACATATTGTTAGACTTGGATTCCAAAGATGGGGTCCCTACATCTCTGCAAACCAGAGTTACAGGGGTCCAAAATTGGTCAAATCCCCCATAGGATTTCATTGGCTCCCTATTTCACTTTCCAAAATCTCACATCTTTTCAAAGGGCAATGGCTCAGCAGTACCAAATTTTCTAGCATTGTAGGGACCCTTAGGGGGAACATGACTGGTGAATTTCGGGCCCCTAGGCCAAAGAGGTCATAGCCTAGGGTCACAAAAACCTGTTTATTTGGGCTATTTCAATGGTAGTGATGGTGACGTACATAAATCGCAGCAATGGCCGTTAGCAAAGTCTGAATCTCACGAAATGTCTCATGCAGGTAGAAGACATATTGTTAGACTTGGATTCCAAAGATGGGGTCCCTACATCTCTGCAAACCAGAGTTACAGGGGTCCAAAATTGGTCAAATCCCCCATAGGATTTCATTGGCTCCCTATTTCACTTTCCAAAATCTCACATCTTTTTAAAGGGCAATGGCTCAGCAGTACCAAATTTTCTAGCATTGTAGGGACCCTTAGGGGGAACATGACTGGTGAGTTTCGGGCCTCTAGGCCGAAGAGGTCATAGCCTAGGGTCACAAAAACCTGTTTATTGGGGCTATTTCAATGGTAGTGATGGTGACGTACATAAATCGCAGCAATGGCCGTTAGCAAAGTCTGAATTTCACGAAATGTCTCATGCAGGTAGAAGACATATTGTTAGACTTGGATTCCAAAGATGGGGTCCCTACATCTCTGCAAACCAGAGTTACAGGGGTCCAAAATTGGTCAAATCCCCCATAGGATTTCATTGGCTCCCTATTTCACTTTCCAAAATCTCACATCTTTTCAAAGGGCAATGGCTCAGCAGTACCAAATTTTCTAGCATTGTAGGGACCCTTAGGGGGAACATGACTGGTGAGTTTCGGGCCCCTAGGCCGAAGAGGTCATAGCCTAGGGTCACAAAAACCTGTTTATTGGGGCTATTTCAATGGTAGTGATGGTGACGTACATAAATCGCAGCAATGGCCGTTAGCAAAGTCTGAATCTCACGAAATGTCTCATGCAGGTAGAAGACATATTGTTAGACTTGGATTCCAAAGATGGGGTCCCTACATCTCTGCAAACCAGAGTTACAGGGGTCCAAAATTGGTAAAATCCCCCATAGGATTTCATTGGCTCCCTATTTCACTTTCCAAAATCTCACATCTTTTCAAAGGGCAATGGCTCAGCAGTACCAAATTTTCTAGCATTGTAGGGACCCTTAGGGGGATCATGACTGGTGAGTTTTGCCACTGCTGAGCCATTGCCCTTTGAAATGGTGTGAGATTTTGGAACGGTAAATAGGAGGCCCAATGAAAGCCTATGGGGGATTTTACCAATTTTGGACCCCTGTAACTCTGGTTTGCAGAGATGTAGGGACCCCATCTTTGGAATCTAAGTCTAACAATATGTCTTCTACCTGCATGAGACATTTCGTGAGATTCAGACGTTGCTAACGGCCATGGCTGAGATTTATGTACGTCACCATCACTACCATTGAAATAGCCCCAATAAACAGGTTTTTGGGACCTTAGGCTATGACTTCTTCGGCCTAGGGGCCCGAAACTCACCAGTCATGTTCCCCCTAAGGGTCCCTACAATGCTAGAAAATTTGGTACTGCTGAGCCATTGCCCTTTGAAAAGATGTGAGATTTTGGAAAGTGAAATAGGGAGGCAATGAAATCCTATGGGGGATTTTACCAATTTTGGACCCCTGTAACTCTGGTTTGCAGAGATGTAGGGACTATCTTTGGAATCCAAGTCTAACAATATGTCTTCTACCTGCATGAGACATTTCGTGAGATTCAGACTTTGCTAACGGCCATTGCTGCGATTTATGTACGTCACCATCACTACCATTGAAATAGCCCCAATAAACAGGTTTTTGGGACCCTAGGCTATGACCTCTTCGGCCTAGGGGCCCGAAACTCACCAGTCATGTTCCCCCTAAGGGTCCCTACAATGCTAGAAAATTTGGTACTGCTGAGCCATTGCCCTTTGAAAAGATGTGAGATTTTGGAAAGTGAAATAGGGAGCCAATGAAATCCTATGGGGGGTTTTACCAATTTTGGACCCCTGTAACTCTGGTTTGCAGAGATGTAGGGACCCCATCTTTGGAATCCAAGTCTAACAATATGTCTTCTACCTGCATGAGACATTTCGTGAGATTCAGACTTTGCTAACGGCCATTGCTGCGATTTATGTACGTCACCATCACTACCATTGAAATAGCCCCAATAAACAGGTTTTTGGGACCCTAGGCTATGACCTCTTCGGCCTAGGGGCCCGAAACTCACCAGTCATGTTCCCCCTAAGGGTCCCTACAATGCTAGAAAATTTGGTACTGCTGAGCCATTGCCCTTTGAAAAGATGTGAGATTTTGGAAAGTGAAATAGGGAGCCAATGAAATCCTATGGGGGATTTGACCAATTTTGGACCCCTGTAACTCTGGTTTGCAGAGATGTAGGGACCCCATCTTTGGAATCCAAGTCTAACAATATGTCTTCTACCTGCATGAGACATTTCGTGAGATTCAGACTTTGCTAACGGCCATTGCTGCGATTTATGTACGTCACCATCACTACCATTGAAATAGCCCCAATAAACAGGTTTTTGTGACCCTAGGCTATGACCTCTTCGGCCTAGGGGCCCGAAACTCACCAGTCATGTTCCCCCTAAGGGTCCCTACAAAGCTAGAAAATTTGGTACTGCTGAGCCATTGCCCTTTGAAAAGATGTGAGATTTTGGAAAGTGAAATAGGGAGCCAATGAAATCCTGTGGGGGATTTGACCAATTTTGGACCCCTGTAACTCTGGTTTGCAGAGATGTAGGGACCCCATCTTTGGAATCCAAGTCTAACAATATGTCTTCTACCTGCATGAGACATTTCGTGAGATTCAGACTTTGCTAACGGCCATTGCTGCGATTTATGTACGTCACCATCACTACCATTGAAATAGCCCCAATAAACAGGTTTTTGTGACCCTAGGCTATGACCTCTTCGGCCTAGGGGCCCGAAACTCACCAGTCATGTTCCCCCTAAGGGTCCCTACAAAGCTAGAAAATTTGGTACTGCTGAGCCATTGCCCTTTGAAAAGATGTGAGATTTTGGAAAGTGAAATAGGGAGCCAATGAAATCCTATGGGGGATTTTACCAATTTTGGACCCCTGTAACTCTGGTTTGCAGAGATGTAGGGACCCCATCTTTGGAATCCAAGTCTAACAATATGTCTTCTACCTGCATGAGACATTTCGTGAGATTCAGACTTTGCTAACGGCCATTGCTGCGATTTATGTACGTCACCATCACTACCATTGAAATAGCCCCAATAAACAGGTTTTTGTGACCCTAGGCTATGACCTCTTCGGCCTAGGGGCCCGAAACTCACCAGTCATGTTCCCCCTAAGGGTCCCTACAATGCTAGAAAATTTGCCACTTCTGAGTAATTGCCCTTTGAAAAGATGTGAGATTTTGGAACTGTAAATAGGAGGCCCAATGAAAGCCTATGGGGGATTTTACCAAATTTGGAGCCCTGTAACTCTGGTTTACAGAGATGTAGGGAACCCATCTTTGGAGCCCAAGTCTAACAATATGTCTTCTACCTGCATGAGACATTTCGTGAGATTCAGACGTTGCTAACGGCCATTGCTGCGATTTATGTACGTCAGACTCGCCACCATTGAAATTGCCCAATAAACAGGTTTTGTGACCCTAGGCTATGACCTCTTCGGCCTAGGACTGCATTGAACGCGACCCACGCATTGTGCGCATTCTGGACAACACCAATTACTGGGTTTATACCCTTCTGGATCCACGGTACAAACACAATGTTCCAAAACTGCTTGAAGAAAGAGCCAGACAGGTCAAAATGGAAGAATACCAGCAGGCCCTTGTGGAGACTTTAGAGAGGAGATTGACATCCTCCCCCTCCTCTAGCCAGTTGTACGCCGACAGACTGACTTCCGCAAACCCAGGACGACCAGGAGGGCAGCAAACAACACAAGCCGCAGCTAGTGCCCAAAAGGGAATGGTATCGGCAGTGTCCTTGGAGTGGGAAAATTTTCTGACACCCATGCAGCAGCACACAGAACAGCAAGCGTGCAGATCCACCTCCAACACCGATCGCCTGGAAAAGATGGTCAAGGACTACATGTCAGATGGCGTAGCTGTGTTGAACAATCCATCTGCACCCTTCAACTATTGGGTATCGAAGCTAGACACCTGGCACAAACTGGCAATGTACGCAATAGAGGTGCTGGCTTGCCCGGCAGCCAGCGTTATGTCGGAACGCTGTTTCAGTGCTGCCGGAGGCATCGTCACAGATCGGCGGCGTATCCGCCTCTCCACAGAAAATGCAGACCGTCTGACTCAAATTAAAATGAATCAATCCTGGATTGGAAACGACTACGCAACACTCCCGGACCCCAACCAAGTAACATGAACAATGAACATCTGTGATGGGTTAGCGTTTCCGGTCCCTGTTTATTGAACCTCTCATCTGTATTACATTTATGACTGCATGGCGACAAAATGCAAATTGCTATCCGCACGCTTCTTGTCCTCATGCAAGGCCTGGGTTGTTGTGTCTCAAAGCGTGGCCTTCTCCTCCTGCGCCACCCTCCTCTTGTTCCATCACGTGTGCTGCTGCTGGGTCCCTTTTCCTGGAACCTCTTATATGTATTACATTTATGACTGCATGCCGACAAAAAGCATGTTACCTGTGCAAAGAAAACAGACATTTCCCGCATTTAAAAGACAGTTTTCCCTTTGAAACTTTAAAATCGATTTTCTCAAAAACTATAAGCTCTTTTTGCTAATTTTTTTTTCCTCTTGTACCCACTCCCAAGGTGCACATACCCTGTAAATTTGGGGTATGTAGCATGTAAGGAGGCTTTACAAAGCACAAAAGTTCGGGTCCCCATTGACTTCCATTATGTTCGGAGTTCGGGTCGAACACCCGAACATCGCGGCCATGTTCGGCCTGTTCGGCCCGAACATCTAGATGTTCGCCCAACACTAGCTGGAGGCACCAAAAAGTGCAGTGTGCTTTTGTGAGCATAAAAATGTAAGCTATCTGTTCCTATTAGAAGGAGCCAATGCAGAAAAGCAGATACAGTTAGCAAACACCAAATGCATGATAAACAAGCCACACTGTGCTGGAATTTGCTGCGGGTCTGATAGGAGGTGAACTGAGGTGAAAAGAAATCTGCTTATTTTCAGACGCATGAAAATAAAACAATATATATGTATATAAATTGAAATTTGGGGAAAGAAACAGATTTTTTTTTTCACACAAAAGTAATAAAGTTTTCAAGCAGACTAGCATTGCAATTACATACTCCTTAAGATATCATTTACCTCTCATTATGAGGGTACAGTAACAGTAGCAGTGCCAGAAGCTGTTCTTGGTGTCTTTAGTGAGAAAACTCACAACAGCATTTTGAAAGGTACTCTGTAAGAGAAACCATGGTCCTAATTTATGAACACAGCATGAAACGGTAGTAAACAAAGAAGATCTGAAATCAAGCCAAAAAGCTCATTCACAAATTCGCTAAAGCAGCCAGATCATGAGCGCGCCCAGAAGCGTGCACTTGAGCAACCCACGCTCTCAACTCAGGATTTCACTTTATTATTCTCAATATGAAGCTTTAAGTCAAGCTGCAAATAGCAAGCCCTCTGTATTTGTTGGACTTTTTTTTTCAATTAAAAGTAGCAGAAGCCCTCTTCCAAGCCTTAGGCCTCTTTTACACTAGCCCAGTGATCTGCAAACTTGGCTCTCCAGCTGTTAAGGAACTACAAGTCCCACAATGCATTGCAGGAGTCTGACAGCCACAGTCATGATTCATAAAGGCAAATGCATTGTGGGGCTTGTAGTTTATTGGTCCACATGACAGCCCAGGGGCCCCAGGTCTCTCTCACTCACTGGGGCCCCCAAACCACCATGCGACACCTAGAGGGAAGTGCGGGCAAGCCCTGGACCTCTCACCTCCAGGGAACTCACCCCACCACCTCTAAACTGAATGCCAACTGCAACAAACACAATTGCTAACTTCCAGTCAGAGCAATATCCTGCCTCTATCTGGCCAGCAGACGCCAGTCAGCCAATCAGGTGCACTGTCATACACCCTTTGCCTGCTGTACCATACCTAGCAGGAACTACATAGATTAGCATTCAGGTGGGAGGCTTCGGTTGGACGCAATCGTGAATTTTTGCAGCTTCTAGGATGCGGTTGACAGGTCAGTGGTTAGGGAGGGGACCGTGTGGGAGATGTGCCTACACGGGGCGTCCCTGTAAACGACGCAATTCACGATTGCGTCCAACCGAAGCCTCCCACCTGAATGCTAATCTATGTAGTTCCTGCTAGGTATGGTACAGCAGGCAAGGGGTGTATGACAGTGCACCTGATTGGCTGACTGGCGTCTGCTGGCCAGATAGAGGCAGGATATTGCTCTGACTGGAAGTTAGCAATTGTGTTTGTTGCTTGTAGTTTATTAACAGCTGGAGAGCCAAATTTGCAGATCACTGCACTAGCCGCCAAAAAACTAATGCCTTTTAACTTTCCATAGCAGTGCATTGTGAAAGAGCTTTCAGTTAAAATGCATATAATATAAACTTTGCCATAGGGAAACATGGACATTTACTTGCACATCAGTTGTCCTTTCAGTTTTAAGTAATAGCAACTGATATAGTGGAAAAGGGCCCTTGGGGTCCTTTTACATGATATCAGTTGCTGTCAGTTGTAACTGAAAGGACAGCTGATGTGCAGTCCAGTGTCCACGTTTCCCTGTGGCCTCTTTCACACTATACGCTGAAAAACTAAAGCTTTTTCACAGTGCACTGCTATGGATGAAAAAAAACACATTAAAATGCAATGCAACACAACATATAGAAACACATTAAAACGCATATCGCCCAGAGAACCAGTATTGTAATATTACAACATTATATTTAAGGCTATTTATATTAGTATTATATTTAAGGACCTATTAGTAATGTACATGAGGTTTTTAATAAAAGAAAATATTGGAGAATTTATTTTTGTAGCCTTAAAGGGAAGGTCCAAGCAAAATAAAAAAAAGTTTCACCTGGGGCTTCTACCAGCCCCATGCAGCCATCCTGTGCCCTCGTAGTAACTCACTGCTGCCCCAGTCCCCCGCTGGCAGCTTGCTGACCTCGGAGGTCGGCGGGCCGCATTGCATACATTTTTACGCATACATTTTTACGCATTATTGCTTCAATGCGTAAAAATGTATGCATTGAACCAGTAACGCGTAAAAAATGTATGTGTTAATGTTCCTGCACTAGCGGGAATGCGTAAAAATGTACGCAATGCGGCCCGCCGACCTCTGAGGTCGGCAAGGTGCCAGCGGGGGACTGGAGCAGCAGCGAGTGACTACGAGGGCACAGGATGGCTGCATGGGGCTGGTAGAAGCCCCAGGTAAGTGAAACTCAATTTTTTATTTTGCTTGAACCTTCCCTTTAAATGTGATGTAATATTACAACACTGGATCTCGGGGGTTAAAGTGTTAAAGGGCCCTCATTCTACCATGCAGCGTGAGTTAGTGAAACTAGGGCTATGTCCCTTCATCAATGCCAATACATATGACTTTTAAAATTGGGGGTTACCAAAGCTTTCTTCCTTCCCCACTTGACCAGCACCTTTGTCCCAATGTTAAAGCGGGAATGTATTAAGTGATAAAGATACTAATCCTGCATTCAAAACTTTCAAAACTTTTTCTGCTGTTATGGTTTGGAATTATTAAAAACAATGGTGCACAAGCCAGCCTGGGGCCCCGGGAATTCTCACTGCCCGGGGCCCCAGAACCAGCATGTAACACCATATGTGAGCGCAGTCAAGCCCTGGAGCTGCCACCCCCAAGAGCCTGTCCCCAACTGCTCTGAAACTTACCAAACACACAAAGAGGGAAATACTCACTCCCAAACAGTCCTCTGCTGCTTTATAAAGCCTGCAGGCTGCTTATAAGCCAATAACAAGTGCACACACACGTTACACCTAGTCTGCAGTGATTAACCAAGCAAAAGCTGAGCAGGTCAGCCAATCGTTGGAGAGGGCTTCAGTTGCAAATAGACAATGGCTATATGACCAGCAGGGGGCACCAGCGTGCAGGATATTCCCTCTCATCTGCCCCCCTCCTAACTGAACTGCATGGGAATCTACAATAAAATTAAAAACAATGGTGCACAAGCCAGCCTGGGGCCCCGGGAACTCTCACTGCCCGGGGCCCCAGAACCAGCATGTAACACCATATGTGAGCGCAGTCAAGCCCTGGAGCTGCCACCCCCAAGAGCCTGTCCCCAACTGCTCTGAAACTTACCAAACACACAAAGAGGGAAATACTCACACCCAAACAGTCCTCTGCTGCTTTATAAAGCCTGCAGGCTGCTTATAAGCCAATAAGAAGTGCACACACACACGTTACACCTAGTCTGCAGTGATTAATCAAGCAAAAGCTGAGCAGGTCAGCCAATCGTTGGAGAGGGCTTCAGTTGCATATAGACAATGGCTATATGACCAGCAGGGGGCATATTGGCTGACCTGCTCAGCTTTTGCTTGATTAATCACTGCAGACTAGGTGTAACGTGTGTGTGCACTTCTTATTGGCCCAAGGACTGTTTGGGAGTTGACTGTTCTCACCATTTGTCGCTCCTGCCTATCCAAGATTGTTCTTGGTCTGTTGTCCTTGGTTTGGCACTTCGAGCCTTAACTTGAACTGAGCCTGTGGTCTTCCATTTCCTCAATATGTTCCTAACTGTGGAAACAGACAGCTGAAACCTCTGAGACAGCTTTCTGTATCCTTCCCCTAAACCATAATGGTGAACACATTTGAATGGGGTAGGAGGCGCCCGGTCTAGGAAGCATCACAGTATGAGGTAACACTGTAATAGATAGTTACTCCAATCACTATAAAATATGGAATAATAAAATTGTCCTACCTCACAGCTGTTTGGCAGGATATAAAGGCTCATAAGAGTCACGATTAGGTATTCGAAATTTTATTGTTATAAATGGTGCACTTCGACAACGCGTTTCTTGGCTCACAGCTGCTTCCTCAGGTCAATACAAGTGCCTGTAGTCTTTGTGGAAGCGGCTGTGAGCCGAGAAACGCGTTGTCGAAGTGCACCATTTATAACAATAAAATTTCGAATACCTAATCGTGACTCTTATGAGCCTTTATATCCTGCCAAACAGCTGTGAGGTAGAACAATTTTATTATTCCATATTTTATAGTGATTGGAGTAACTATTACAGTGTTACCTCATACTGTGATGCTTCCTAGACCGGGCGCCTCCTACCCCATTCAAATGTAGTTGACCTTCCCTCATATATACCATATATTGAGGGTGATTTAGTCGAGTATCCCGACAAAAAAATCATTTTTTACCAGGAGCAGCGACCAGCTGGGAAGCAAAAGGCCGAGTGGAGACGGTACTTCTCCGCCTGCGAATACAAGTGGTTGCCTTTGCTGCAACCTACACTTGTGAGTATATACTCCATTGTTTTCATCGTATCCATATATACTAACGATATTGCACCAGAGTGGGCTCCCGGACCTGTTTGTGTTTTTCTCCTCGCCTTTTCATAATGGTGAACAGTCTTTGTCTTCAGGTCATTTGAGAGTTGTTTTGAGACCCCTTCGTTGTTACTCTTCAGAGAAAATTAAAAGAGGAGGGAAACTTATAATTGACCCACTTAAATACTCTTTCTCATAATTGGATTCACCTGTGTATGTAGGTCAGGGGTCACTGAGCTTACTAAGCCAATTTGAGTTCCAATACTTAGTTCTAACGATTTTGTAATCAATAAAATGACAACAGTGCCCAAATTTATGCACCTGCCTATTTTTATTTAAACAATTATTGCAAACTTTCTGTAAATCCAATAAACTTCATTTCACTTCTCAAATGTCACTGTACCTATATGATATATTTAACTTACATTTTTTATCGTAACAACCAACGATTTATACAGGAAAATCATGACGATTAACAAGGTTGCCCAAACTTTCACATCCCACTCTATATTCCTCCTCTTCCCTTTATTTACCTGCTAGCTGCCTAGCTGAAACATGATCCTCTGCTCACTTGTGTTTACAAGCAAGGTTGAGATCACTTAGTGATTGGAGGAGAAAAGAAAAAAAAAGTTAAGGGAAGAAATGACATCAGTATTTAGCCTCCAACTGTGGGCAAAAGACATGGTTCCCACCAGGAACAGAATTCTCTTCATTTACTATATACAGTGGCTTGCAAAAGTATTCGGCCCCCTTGAGGTTTTCCACATTTTGTCACATTACTGCCACAAACATGAATCAATTTTATTGGAATTCCACGTGAAAGACCAATGCAAAGTGGTGTACACGTGAGAAGTGGAATGAAAATCATACATAATTCCAAACATTTTTTACAAATCAATAACTGCAAAATGAGGTGTGCGTAATTATTCAGCCCCCTGAGTCAATACTTCGTAGAACCACCTTTTGCTGCAATTACAGCTGCCAGTCTTTTAGGGTATGTCTCTACCAGCTTTGCACATCTAGAGACTGAAATTCTTGCCCATTCTTCTTTTCAAAACAGCTCCAGCTCAGTCAGATTAGATGGGCAGCGTTTGTGAACAGCAATTTTCAGATCTTGCCACATATTCTCGATTGGATTTACATCTGGACTTTGACTGGGCCATTCTAACACATGGATATGTTTTGTTTTATACCATTCCATTGTTGCCCTGGCTTTATGTTTAGGGTTGTTGTCCTGCTGGAAGGTGAACCTCCGCCCCAGTCTCAAGTCTTTTGCAGACTCCAAGAGGTTTTCTTCCAAAATTGCCCTGTATTTGGCTCCATCCATCGTCCCATCAACTTTGACCAGCTTCCCTGTCCCTGCTGAAGAGAAGCACCCCCAGAGCATGATGCTGCCACCACCATATTTAACAGTGGGGATGGAGTGTTCTGAGTGATGTGCAGTGTTAGTTTTCTGCCACACATAGCGTTTTGCATTTTGGCCAAAAAGTTTCATTTTGGTTTCACCTGACCAGAGCACCTTCTTCCACATGTTTGCTGTGTCCCCCACATGGCTTGTGGCAAACTGCAAACGGGACTTCTTATGCTTATATGTTAACAATGGCTTTCTTCTTGCCACTCTTCCATAAGAGGCAACTTTGTGCAGTGCATGACTAATAGTTGTCCTATGGACAGATTCCCCCACCTCAGCTGTAGATCTCTGCAGCTCGTCCAGAGTCACCATGGGCATCTTGACTGCGTTTCTGATCAGCACTCTCCTTGTTCGGCCTGTGAGTTTAGGTGAACGGCCTTGTCTTGGTAGGTTTACAGTTGTGCCATACTCCTTCCATTTCTGAATGATCGCTTGAACAGTGCTCAGGGGGATGTTCAAGGCTTTGGAAATCTTTTTGTAGGCTAAGCCTGCTTTGAATTTCTCCAATAACTTTATCCCTGACTTTTCTGGTGTGTTCTTTGGACTTCATGGTGTTGTTGCTCCCAATATTCTCTTAGACAACCTCTGAGGAAGTCACAGAGCAGCTGTATTTGTACTGACATTAGATTACACACAGGTGCACTCTATTTAGTCATTAGCACTCATCAGGCAATGTCTATGGGCAACTGACTGCACTCAGACCAAAGGGGACTGAATAATTACGCACACCCCACTTTGCAGTTATTGATTTGTAAAAAATGTTTGGAATCGGGCAGCACGGTGGCGTAGTGGTTAGCTCTCTCGCCTTGCAGCGCTGGGTCCCTGGTTCGAATCCCAGCCAGGGCACTATCTGCAAAGAGTTTGTATGTTCTCTCCGTGTCTGCGTGGGTTTCCTCCGGGCACTCCGGTTTCCTCCCACATTCCAAAAACATACAGATAAGTTAATTGGCTACCTCTAAAATTGGCCCTAGACTACAGTACTTACACTTCATAAGATAGACATATGGCAATGGTAGGGATTAGATTGTGAGCTCCTTTGAGGGACAGTTAATGACAAGATATATATATATATATATATATATATACACTGTACAGCGCTGCGTAATATGTCGGCGCTATATAAATACTAAATAATAATAATAATAAAATAATAATCATGTATGATTTTTGTTCCACTTCTCACATGTACACCACTTTGTATTGGTCTTTCATGTGGAATTCCAATAAAACTGATTCATGTTTGTGGAAGTAATGTGACAAAATGTGGAATACTTTTGCAAACCACTGTAATAGTCACTGAAATCAAAATGTGGACAGTACAATACATGTTATGTAAGTAGATCAAGTATGTATCTACTTATATATGTGTTTTTTTTCCCTGGCATACCATGGCAAATCCTTTTGCTTTAAGAATAAAAGCTACTCCCAGCCTCCTTTACCAGGAGGATTTTGGCGTAACCATGTTATCTGACTATCCCTTGATAAGGGATTGTCTTGATGGCACCACTATTCAGATAAATAGAGAAAATAGGTAATTTCTGACCTATTGCCTACCACAAAAGTATAAGTAGAGAAAGAAACTATCAACAACACCATTAGTGAAAAACTTTTGAAACTTGGCACAAACTGTTTAAAAGTATTTTATTAAAATCCAGCATTGTTAAACATGTTTATATTCAATAGTAGTTTTATCTTCCGTTCTTCATCTGCATTTTTCTTCTTTCTTGACTGCACCTCAACATCCTCACTCCACATCCCTGCCACTTCCTCGGGAGCCCTAAGATATTTATATTGCCCATTCTTCTAGACAAACACACATTTTTGGTGTTTACTTCAAATAAACCCCAGCGGGAAATTCAGATCACCAGACATTGCCCTGCATGACAAACATCTGCTCTTATCCTCTATAATAATCCCCAAGTCTCTGTGTCCTCCTTTGTCCCTGTGTCTGCTTTTGACAGATGACGGGCGGATGTCAGGACTGCAGAAGGACGGGGCCAGGGGAGGGGGCGCTCGTGTGCGGGTAGACATCGCGATGCACGCGTGAGTACGCCGCTGTGTGCGCGTGACCTACAATGACGATAGGGGCGGTAGGGGAGGGGGGTTGTGAAGGGAGAGGCCTAGTGCATGTTGTTGTAATGGGCCTTAGGCCTAGTAGTGAATAATGTGAACAAACAGGCTGCCAAGGCAGTGCAGGGCCCAACAAGGAATATGGAAATGTGTACGCACTTGCACAATGCCCTAATAGGCCCCTTCACAATTACTGTGCTTTGTCACACAAAAACGCTGCATCCTATCGCAGAAGCAGTTAAGTATCAGAATTAGGGCTCATTTCCACTAGGAGTCACAACCGTTTCCAATTTGGCTGCAGCTCCCATTCTGCTGTGGGGATTTAGCTTGGAGCTGCATAAATCTGCCGCATTGCGTCCAGGTTCAAACCAAAGTGCACAAGCCGCTAAGGTGATAGGCAGCATTTCTCCTTTGCATGTGGGGAAACACCGCAAATTCTGCCTGGATTTGGGCATAGCGGGTGAGATGCACCCTGTCCTGCTCTTCTTTGCTGAAATGGTGCTGAATGCTTGTGTTCAGGTTCCAGGACACATGGTGCCAAGTTCGAACATGAACACTATTCCCCATCCATAAAATGAAGCCAATCACACCTATCACCAGTGTCATAGCAATAGAGGATGCAGAGGTTGTGACCACACAGGGGCCAGAGGGCCACTCCCTCAACCATAGTACTAGCTCGCTATTGATCCGGTGCTGTTAATGATCACTTTTATAGATGCTTTGAATAGTATTTACCATTACCAAACTTTTCCTCTTCCCCTTCTTGCCCCTCTGACACTGCAGCTGTCCTTGGCAGGTTTTGGTGCACTGAATTAATTGTTATGTATTGAATGTTTAAGGGGACTCAATGTAAAACTTGCACTGGGGCTTATAGTTCCTTAGCTATGCCACTGCCTATCACATGCCCTGATGTATAAGGAGGTTCAGCAATACATTGTTCTCTGCATAACTCCCACCAGGCAGGATGCATTAACATAGCAACCCATGGAGGCAGTCCTTGGGAGAACTAAATCAGAGGATTGCTGCATGTTATCTTGGGGCTTAGTTAATCAGGCCCACTGACTCCTTGGACCACATCAAGAACCTATGGCAATATCTACATATTCAGACTGGACATTGGCTGGAGGGTGCAATCATTCTCCTGTACCCATTGTCTTGGACCATTATGTGCTCATGGTCGGCTTTGAGGCAAGGCCACAAAGGCCATGGCCTACAGAAAGCAAGAGGCAGGCAGTGGACTAGGACAGTGAGGCAGTTAAACTGCCAACACAGCAGTCATTAACCCAGGCTGCAGCTGCCCTGCTTCCACAGTGAAGCACTGGTCCTGTGCTCCCCCCATCATGTGCTGTGCTCTCCCCCTAAGTACAGCACAGAATAGGAGGGAGCACAGGACCAGTGAAGTACACAGGATGAGGGAGCACATGCTAAGAGCACAGGACCAGTGGAACAAACGGGACAGGGGGAGCACACAGGACGGAGGTGCAAGGACATTGTATGTGCAGCAGCAGAAATCCATGATTGGAGAAAACTCCCAGTTTAAATTGTGAAATAGGCTGCTCTTGCTTCTGCTGACTTACAGGCATGCATTCTACAATGGCACATCAGAAATTCACTATGTGATTCCTGGCCATCACTGTGTTCCTGGCAATGGCTGCAGTGATTGCCAGCTAACAGCTGTTGATGCTACTTCTACTGCATGTAAAGAGCTTGCAAGGATCTTTCTCAGGGAAAATGTTTATAAAAGATCCTACAAGCTGAAACAAGTCTGATATTATTATTTAATCTTTTTTTTTATTTGGTAAAAACAAACATAGTGCTCTTCCTACACTTTATTAACCTTGTAATCAAGCCAATTGGGTGGACAGGTAGAGAAGCTATGTACCCTGGTTAATAGCTACCCACATGCTTTTAATACCCCCACCCCTACAACACACACCTGTCCCAGTGTTATAGGCAAAGGGCTCTTCCCATCTCTGTTTGTCCTAAACAGAGCCAATTTAAGCCACACTTTTGCCCATGGCAAATGTAACTTGGGGGGCCCCTACCTCCTCCATCAAAGTCAGCTCCCGGACCCCCAGGTGGCCTCCATCTGACTGCCCCCCGCATGCTTAGTAGTTCAGCTGCCTTGAAATATCTCACCTGGGACGGTGGCTGCTCCTGCGTCTTCTCCATCTGGCGCATGTTATGTGTAAATAGCAGCTGCCGGAACAGGTGAGAATTTTCAAGACAGCTGAACTACTCCTGGAGCGGTCGGGGCCTGGGGGCAATTGCCCCCTTTGCCTCAATGACTTCACCGGCCTTGGCCCTAAAAGAAGGTGGAGGCAATACGATGAGGGGATTTATCTGGTTGGGTGACAAGACAGCCACCGCTCACAGAAATAGGTAAAGAAGGTCTTTCAGCTGATACCAGATCTGATTACCCCAAAGCGTGTTTGTGAACAGAACTCATAGATGTACCTGAACATGGCATATTATGTTGCATTCTTACATGGAAAATGGAAACCCCTTGTATGTGTTGCCATCTTGCCATGGCAGATGCATGGACACTGCTCAGAATTAGGCTTGGCACATACAGATTCAAGTACAGGATAGGGCAGACTGTATATGTCAAAAGGAACAGAGAAACCATTTCACACGCAGAGATAACAAGGTAGCATAATTCACAAAACACAGCAATTTGACAAAAAGTTGAGCGCAACTATGTACAATGTGCAAAAAAACCACCTCAGGTTCTCTTTAAGGTTTTAAGAAAACTACATAAAATGGCTAAACTGTAACTTTTCTTCCCATATGGTAAAGTAAACCTGAGATGGGTACACTAAAATATTTGATACTAACCCGGGGCTTCCTCCAGCCCCATGAGCACCGATGTGTACCTTGCCGTCCTCCTGAGTGCCTCCGTTCGGCCGGTATTGGTCCAGGTAATCTTGCTCAGCTGCACCAGTCAGGTGCTTCTGCGCATGCGCCGGGGGGGGGATGCATGTGCAGAAGAGTCGACTGGTGCGATTGAGCCAGATTACTGGGACTGACACCAAGCATACGGAGGCACCTGGGAGGACAGGGTGGGACACGTCAGTGCTCTTGGGGCTGGAATGTACTCAGGTATTTTAGTGTGCCCAACTCAGGTACACTTTAAGTGATCAATTCCTTAGTTATACCCGCCAAAAGATTACTTCCACCGTTCTCATAAATTAGCAGTAAACGCTGTCCCCGCCAGGCAGGTAACCAACTTATAAGATAAAATAGTTGCACACAGAGCCTAATTTGGTAAATGCAGATATATATCTCCCGCCAGATGCTGCACAGATGTACCTGAGCATCTTCCAGCTGGGAAGTGGTGGGTGTTGAAGGTGGACGGAACATAGGATTATCTCAGAAAATAATCTTTACGTTCTGAACTGATACAATGTTTTGCTTTTTCTCCTGCAGGAGTCCCGTGGAATACTAATCGCTGCACCTGGCGTTCTTCGTCTGACACACAGTTCCTTTACAGCAAAGCAGAGAGATGAAACTAGCTGGTTTACAACAATAGGGTTGTCCAAGGTTCTCATTATAAAGCCTAAAATCACAGGGGCTAGAGCAAAATCACACATAATAAAAGCAGTCTTTACTTATAGCTGTAGTTATAGCGTTCAGAGATAGTTCCTGCTAGTGTCTCACCGTCTGAATATTGATTGTAGGATGAAATTGTACCTCAAATTGTGTGTTTAACCTTCCTGGCGGTATGATTCCCGCGGCTGCGCGGCCGTGGGAGGGTTTTTTTCGCCAATTTTTTTTTTTAGCATGTAGCTAGCCTAGCTCTAGCTACATGCTTCCCCCCTCCCTGCGGCGCAGACCCCCCCCCCCCCCCCCCCCCCCCGTAGCGTCAGATCGCCACCGGCGCTGCTTGCCCATAAGGAAATCCCGTTCTGAACGGGATTTCCTTGAGGGCTTCCCCTGTCGCCATGGCGATGAACGGAGTGGCATCATCGACGTTGTGACGTCACAGGGAGTGGCCAGGCTGCGCAAGGGATATGCGGGGGAGGGCTGTATCGTGGTGGGTAGCGGCGCATCGGCGGCAGGCGGTGGCAATCGCAACAAACACGCAGCTAGCAAAATGCTAGCTGCGTGCTTGAAAAAAAATTATGCAAATCGGCCCAGCAGGGCCTGAGTAATCCTCCGCGGTGGCTTACCCCGTGTCCAGCACGGGGTTACCGCTAAGGAGGTTAAAGTACACCTGAAAAGAAAATAAACTTATAAGATAATGAATTGTATGTGTAGCACAGCTAAGAAATAGAATATTAACCTCCTTGGCGTTATGATTCTTCCCGGATTTTAGGGTCTAAAAGCGTTGCAATCTCTTTGCATGCTTTTAGATCCTAAAACCTGGAAAAAAATCATGCTGCTAGGTAATTCTGCAGCAGCCCCAGCACTCACTCACCTCCCTGGGATCCAGCATGCAGTTTTCCCTCCGTCCTCCGGGTGGCGCTGTAACCCTATAGTGAGATTGCCGGCTGTCATCATGACGACAGATGGTGATTTCACCAAGGTGAAGCAGAGCCTTGCAGGAGAGGAAGAAGAATGGCGGGCAAAGTCCGGAACCCCGGGAGGTGAGTTAAAATGAGTTTGAGCTCTTCAACAGACCACATCAAATACAGTCCTCCTTTGTGTTCCTGTGTCCTTCTCCGCTCCCCCCCCATGCACAATTAATACCAATGGAACCCGTGCACGTGTGTCACCTGAACCAAGGGCGCCCGTGGCGATCAGAGACTTCTCATCTCTCTCACTTGCCCTAGTGCTGGTCACGTGTAATGATGCGATCAGGAAAAGCCAGCACTAGGAGAACAGGGAGCATGAGAAGAAGTCTCCAATCGCTGTGGACGCCCGTGGAACAGGTAAGACACTCACACAGCTTCTGCTGCTATTAACTGTGCCCGGGGGAAGCAAAGGAGGACACAAAGGAGGACAAGGGGAACACAACGAAGGACACGAGAACACAAAGAAGGACTTAGGGACAAATGAGAACACGGGGACAAAAAGGGGCACAGAGAAGGATACAAGGGGGGCAATAGAGAACACAGAAGGACACAAAGAAGCAGGGAGGAGGACACATGGCGACAATAGAGGACAAGGAAGGACACAAAGGGGCACAGAGAAGGACACAAGGTGGGCAGAGGACACAAGGGGGACAAAGGTAGGCGCATGGGGGACACAGGAGGGGGCACAAGGGGCACAGAGGAAGACACATGGGGACACAAGAAGTACTAGGGGGGATAGAAGAGGTACAAGGGAGACATAATAATTGGGGGGGGGGGGACATCTACAAGGCGCCCCTGCACCGTAACTGTACCAAGTTTAGCATATTTTTCCCTGGCTTTTGTCCTCTAAACCTAGGTGCATCTCATGGTCAGGTATGCAGGGCTGGGCAGAGACGAGAGAGGCTCCAACCTCAGGGCACAGTGTAGGAGGGGGCGTGCAACTCACTCAGTTATCATTCCCCTATTGTGTTTGAAGCAGAGAAAAAAATAAGAAAAGACTGCAAGCCAGATAACTAGAGATTAAGTTGTTGGTGGGGTTGGGGGCCTCTAGTCTAATAGCAATCAGAGTGTGACGGCTGGGGTGGGAGGAATGGGTGGAGGGGCGCAGTTTGGTGTCTCAGCCTTGGGTGCTGGAGGACCTTGTCCCAGCTCTGCAGATATGTCTTCTAGTCCCAAAAAATATGATAAATGGGCTTCCTGCTTATGACAACAATTTTTTTTTTTTTTTTTTTTTGCTTCATTAGAAAATCTGCACTGAAAAATTACAGACAAAAATGACACGAAAGAAGAGCAAACATTTCAGGGGAACCAATAGTAATTCTCACATGCACTGAGGTAGTCCAACTCAGGGGTCAGTATTCCTGTGCTCATAAATGGAGAATTTAAACCATGAATTATAAAAACGTACATGTTACAAGAAAGAAAATAGTAGTGAGAAGATAGGGCATCATACCTTTAAAAATGCACCTTTACAACTAATACAACTAATAGGCAACTAATACAGTGCTTAGCAGTGTAGCAAAATGACCTACGGCTGTTTCACTGTGTTACCGTTTAATCAGAGGCCTGAATACATGGGAAACGGCTGTCAAGCCATTTTACTACACCCCCACTTCTAACCTCTGTGTAATTTACCCAGCTGAAAATAAAGGTCCAGGGACTATTCTACTCACTACTACATAAGAGCTGTTGCTCTGAGTGCATGTATCCTGTCTACATATGACCAGCTGTTCCAAACGTTCTGCTTTACCTACAACCACAAGAAAGAGAACAGACAGTGGGCAACTCTGAATATTCAATCATTATATTTCACATGCATTGAACACAATATTGACAAAGGTTCGCTTTAAAGGGATACTATAGGGGGGTCAGGGGAAAATGAGTTGAAGTTACCCAGGGCTTCTAATGGTCCCCCGCAGGCATCCTGTGCCCGCGCAGCCAGTCACTGATGCTCCGGCCCCGCCTCCGGTTCACTTCTGGAATTTCAGACTTTAAAGTCGGAAAACCACTGCACCTGCATTGCCGTGTCCTTGCTTCCCCTGATGTCACCAGGAGCGCACGGTGTAGGCACAGACCATACTAGGCCTGCGCAAGTACGCTCCTGGTGCCATCAGCGGGAGTAAGGACACAGCAACGCAGGCGCAGTGGTTTTCAGACTTTAAAGTCTGAAATTCCAGAAGTGAACCGGAGGCGGGGCCGGAACATCGGTGAGTGGTTGCGGGGGCGCAGGATGTCTGCGGGGGACCATTAGAAGCCCCGAGTAACTTCAACTCATTTTCCCCTGACCCCCCTACAGTGTCCCTTTAAGCCATCATTGAAATGTTGCTGATTTAATTCTAAAGGCCCTTATCTAAACTTATATATGCCATCGTGTCCTTGCGGCATTTGTACCTTATATATACATTTTTCTTATAACGTCCTCTTTGAAGCAGCCGTAGAATAGATGCACTAGGCACAAGCTCCTCCATCACTCTGACTGTGAATTACCCTAATAAAAAATAATGGATATCTATTTTGGCTGAGAATTAGAATTTCTTCTTTCTTTTATCATAACTAATCAAGTTCTAGCGGATAGGAAAACTGTCCTGGCACCTCAATTAAAGTCTCTCCATGCATATTTTTAGCACTTTACACTGATTACCTTATATTCAGAGTAAAATGAATACCATGTTTAGTCCACTAAAAGAGGTGTTATAAGCCATGCTTGTGAAAATAGGTGTCCTGTGTTTCATAAGGATAAAGGTAATTCTAAATAGCAATTTATTGCATTGGCTACTAAAAGGTGGATATCATGATGGCTGTCTACAGTATGTGTACTGACATGCGCTACTGTGGACACCCAGGGCTGGATTTCTGGAAAGACCACAAAGGCCATGGCACAGGGCACTGAAAAAGCAGAAGGTTAGAAGGGCGGCAGGACTTGGGGAGAGATAAGAGGCTGCAAGTCAAAATAAATCATTGCTCCGAAGCCACCCTGCTTTGCTGCACACACAGTCAGAATTCCAGAGCTCAGTGCATCTTCGTTACTTCCTGGTGTGCCATGAGAGTGATATCTCCAGGGAACATATAAGCTTCAGTTTAGTGCCAGGGTTGTAGAGAAACCTGGTTCACCATGTGCTTGCTGGGCAATTAGAAACTCTGGTTGTAGACAAAATGTAAGGTAAACATTTTAAAGTGATTATCAGCTCCACTTTACAACTCGAGCCAAGCTGAACAGTATAGCTGGTCAGACTCTGTTAATGACTTGTGCTGTTCCTTCTCCTCTCTTCCCCCCTGGACTGTAAACCTTAAACAGAAAGAGATAAGGTGTTCCCCCCCCCCCCCCCCCCCCTAGACAAACTTATGGCAGACCCTTCTAAGCTAAATCTTAACCCCTTGCTGGCTCATTTTAAAGGTAGCAGTACTGCAGTAGAATATTTGTACCGTGTTAGCAAACAATAAAAAAATAAAAATCTGTGAAAGAATCAATCAGTAAAATAAATATTGATAGATAGCGCTCCACTTCTGCTCAGGTACATCAAACAGCCGTAGAAAGAAAGAAAGAAGCCCCCCTTGGGGCCGCACTCACCCGATCTGTGTGACCACTATGAGACTGGTCAGTATGCGCTCTGTAGTCCTTCTATGGCCGACTGCCCGTCCTGGCTCAGATGATTCCTCTTTTGGATGGATGCCTTCCCTGCAGTCCTTCCCTTTGCTTGTTTCTTGTTGTGTGCTCACCTCAAATGCAATGAGCCTCACATAGCATAACCTCTCCGGATAGGCACGGGGGAGAGCCCATTTTAACACTCTATGCGCTGACACATGCACATGTTTGTGAGTACCTATTTTTAATAAACTTTATCTTAACCTAACGGAGTTATGCTATGTGAGGATCATTGCATTAGAGGTGAGCACACAACAAGAAACAAGCAAAGGGAAGGACTGCAGGGAAGGCATCCATCCAAAAGAGGAATCATCTGAGCCAGGACGGGCAGTCGGCCATAGAAGGACTACAGAGCGCATACTGACCAGTCTCATAGTGGTCACACGGATCGGGTGAGTGCGGCCCCAAGGGGGGCTTCTTTCTTTCTTTCTACGGCTGTTTGATGTACCTGAGCAGAAGTGGAGCGCTATCTATCAATATACAATAGACTATGCCAATGGGGACCTGCTGAACCCAAATAGAGCGCATACACAGAGGAGAACTGTTAACAGACTGGGCTTGGGCCCTTTTGAACTTTACGTTGATTTAAATCTTATGCTGATTTGAACTTTAACCTGAAGCAGTTGTATCATCACTAGTTCTGTAGCGCTGTCTTTTACATTTACAGTAAAATAAATGTTGCCTTTTGATAGCTAAACAACAGGTCTCTGATTACAGGAGAGCAGAGAGAAAGATGAACGCTGCTCTGCTACTTCATGCCTGGTACACACCATACAATTTCCCATGAGATAGACCAGTCAAATCGATTATTTCTGACAGGTCCAATCTGATTTCTGATCGTTTTTCTGATCGACCATTGTACAGAAGTGATTATAAAATTGATTTGACCTATCTATCTGATGGGAAATTGCATAGTGTGTACCAGGCATTAGGGACTCACTGCTCTGACAGGAAAAAACAATAATTTATCATTTTTCAGAGAGAAAACATACACATGTTTACATGAATCACTAAAATAGGCATTTCCTCCTGCAAACCAGTGATCACTAGTCACTGTGTTGGACAGAATGTTAATGAGTGGATGTGGGGAGGGGGAAGGAGCAGTTGGTGGCAGCGGGCCTTACAAAGTACAAACCCGGCCCTGTAAACAACATTGGCTTGTATGTTGGGTTGGAATTGCGTACAAATACAATGAAAAGGCCTGTATGGTCTTTCTATATCCTGATTTTTTCTTCATTGTTTGGCTTCTATTCCAGAACTAGTTTCTAGTGTTTTGGATCCCTTAGCTTCTAGTCCATACTTATTCACATCCTGATTTTCTGGCTTTCAACCCTGCCTTGACTAATGTTTATCTTCTGCCATCCAACTCTGTCTTTGCCAATGTTGGTCTGCTAGCTTCTGACTTTGGTCTGCCTGAACCTTCACTTTGCCTCTGACCATCTGCATCCCCATCCACTTGAATGTCTGAAATAGGCTTAGCTGGTGGCCACAACCTGGAAGCAACAGCAAAAATAGCTCCTGCTCCATCATTTTGTGAGGGGTGCTTTTGGTAAAGACTGGATCACTTTCGAGACTCTTCTGCTCATGGAGACAAACAAAGCAAATACCAGATTCCCATTAGTACTTCACCTGTTGTTGGCAGTGCAGACTCTAGACCTCAGACTTTGCCCTCCACAGAACACCTCCTTGTTCCACTATGCCATTTTATTCAGTCATTGATTGCTGAAGTCTCAATTTATGTGCTGATCAGTGCACACAGTGTGGCAACACTGCTGCCTGTAATGAAGTATGGAGTGATATGGCTCTATTCAATACAAGTGAATGGGGCAACACATCTCCACTGCAGAAAAATGCATCTGTATGGATTTTGTACACAAAGCCAAATAAACTGGCTGTATGCTTGTTGGATTGATATGGCTCTGTAAAATGCATAAGCTACAGGCTCACTATACAACAGTGGTTCTGCATGGGCACCTGGCTTTCAGGGCCATAAAGAGCTGATATGCATATTTGGGAGTGATGCATCATGGGAAACCACAGTTGCTCACCTAAAACTTAATTATCACAAATATCTTCTTTTTAAGAAGGCAAAATTTAAACTCAACGTTGCTTTTTAGTAAGAGAGCTTTTCGATCTCTTTTAGTCCCCTATACTTTCCTAGTGGTTCTGGGACCACATGAGCAATCTGGGTATTCTGCAAACCTGAAGATGCAGAGCTTGGCAACAGCTGAGACTGGAGCCTCTCTCGCCTCTGCCTCGGCCCAGCCCTGGGTGTAGAGAAGAGAGCATTGTTTTCCAGTGCCTTTGGTGTGAAAGTGAAATCCATGAGTTTTTTTTAATAATTAGTACTTTCTTGCACAATCAAAATGCTTCAGATTAGGATCCTCAGAAGTGACAAGGCTATAATACCGAAGGGTGTATAAGGACTAGGGTACTCAGATGTACTTCTGCCATGATATGCATAAAAAACAAGTTATGGTTAGCCAGAACACTCTAATAGTTTCAGTGATAACTGTAAATGTTACCTTTAGGCATAAGCCTATACTTGATGGAATTATTATTCCCAGCTAAAACGGATACATGTAATGAAAGTATGGGGCACAATAGTCATTGGGCCAAATCAAATTCACTTTTTCTTCTACGTTTTCTCATAAGAGATATTTTCAACCTTAACAAAAAAACAAAAAGCCTTTTAAGTAGAGATGTAGCGAACGGTTCGCCGGCGAACGGTTCCAGGCGAACTTTGGGGGTTCGCGTTCGCCTGCACCAGGTGAACTTTTGCAGAAGTTCGATTCGCCCCATAATGTACTATGAGGGTCAACTTTGACCCTCTGCATCACAGTCAGCAGGCACATTGTAGCCATTCAGGCTACACTAAGCCCTGGAGCCCCCCCCCCCCCCCCTTATATAAGGCAGGCTTGCTGGCCATTACACTCACTCGTGTGCCTGCTAGACAGACTAGGGACAGCTGCTGCAGACTTGTTCTCCTAGGGAAAGATTAGTTAGGCTCTTGGCTTGCTCCTGGCTGATTGTTATTGCTAAAATAGCACCCCTCAGCTCTCTTTTGAGAGATAATGTTTTCCTGATGTGTTTTTTTTGTGTGTTGCTCATTGACACTGACATTATACAGCCCTATCTGTTGCAGCTGGACCTTGGTAATTGTTATTACTGTGCCAGCCAGGCCCTGCCTAACTATCTATACTGGGACACCTACCTATGCCTACCTAACTACTGGGGCACCTACTTACCTATACGGGGACATCTACCTACCTACCTATACTAGGGGACCTACCTATGCCTACCTACCTATACTGGGACTCAGACCTATGCCTAGCTAACTACTGGGACACCTACCTATTCCTACCTACCTATACTCGGTCTCCTACCTATATTGGGACTCCTACATATGCCTAGCTAACTACTGGGACACCTACCTATGCCTACCTACCTATACTCTGTCTCCTACCTATGCCTAGCTAACTACTGAGGCACCTACCTATGCCTACCTACCTATACTGGAACTCCTACCTATGCCTACCTACCTATACTTGGACTCCTACCTATGCCTACCTACTTACAAGAAGATAATAAGGTCGTTGCTTCATTGTGGACAGACCAAATTCGAACAGCTGGACAGTCACTGTTGTTCAATCATTGAGCTACCACAGCCCGGCGACCATATAGGCTGGAAAACTGCCACAGCCGTCACTCTGGCCATGGTGTGCACCAGTCCGTCACTACGCAAACAGCTGTTTGCGGTGTGTTACACAGTGAGTTTGGGGTGTCAGTGTGAAGCAGAACTCTAATTACACTCCCTGATTGATGTATACACATGCAAGATGTTCGAAACCACTTTAGGCCTGCAATTTAGCATTCAATGTGATTTCTGCCCTTAAAACGCTGCTTTGCGTCAAATCCAGATTTTTCCCCGGGGCTTTTGGTGTCTATCCCACTCCGCCATGCCCCCCTCCAGGTGTTAGACCCCTTGAAACATGTTTTCCATCACTTTTCTGGCCAGCATCATTTTTTCTATTTTTCAAAGTTCGCCTCCCCATTAAAGTCTATTGCGGTTCGCAAACTTTTACGCGAACCGAACCTTCCGCGGAAGTTTGCGAACCGAAAATCGGAGGTTCGCGACATCTCTACTTTTAAGCCAACAGCAATCAAGAAAACACTTTTTACCTACTTCTTTGTACTATTTCAATTGCAGAGTGCTGAAAAGTTGTTTTAAAAAGGAAGATGAAAAATTACCTCCTAGGAGAAAACTTAGTAGAAAAAGTAAATTGGATTGGCCCCATAGAGCAAAGCAACTGCTTTCGGCGCCTGGCACCAGCTGTGTAGCGCTTGACTTGGGTGCCCCTATATCACTAGTGCCCCTGCTAATTTCGGGTTCCCCGAATTGCTTTTCCCTAAAAGTTGTTACGACTTGGAGGGGGAATAGTATTTTACGCCTCCGGAAATTTGAGTGGCAGCAGGATGAGCCATCATTAGGCTCACCCTGCGGCCAACTCACTGGCTCCGTACATATATGTTCACCCAAAGAGTATGCTGTAACATCTAAGCACCCAATAATTTTTAATTTGTGAATACCTTAACCACCTTATGACCGCCTAACACCAATTGGCGGCCGCAAGGTGGCTCCCCCAGGACCGCGTAACGCTAATTGGGGTCAAGTCCTGAAGGGCGGAGATTGCAGCGGCGCATCCCCACTTAAGTGACGGAGCTCCATTCCGTCAACAGTCTGCCAGCGGCGATCACTGCTAACAGACTGGTAGATGTGAAACCGCTGTCTATTTACATTGTACAGCGATCTACAGCAGCGATGTACTGGGGACAGCCCTGTCACTCGGCTGTCCCCTGGAGAGGCTCCAAACTAGAGGTGTAGCGAACGGTTCGCCGGCGAATGGTTCCAGGCGAACATTGGTGGTTCGCGTTCGCCTGGAACCAGGCGAACTTTTACGGAAGTTCGATTCGCCCCGTAATGCACTATGAGGGTCAACTTTGACCCTCTGCATCACAGTCAGCAGGCACATTGTAGCCATTCAGGCTACAGTAAGCCCTGGAGCCCCCCCCCCCCCTTATATAAGGCAGGCTCCGGCGGCCATTACACTCACTCGTGTGCCTGCTAGTGAGAGGAAAGGGACAGCTGCTGCAGACTTGTTCTTCTAGGGACAGATTAGTTAGGTTCTTGGCTGCTTAGTTTGCTCCTTGGCTGATTGTTATTGCTTTATAGCACCCTGACCCTAGCTTTTGTCAGAGCTCATCCTGTACTTTTTTTTTTTTTTTTTTACTGTGTGTCAAACTGACACTTTTGTTGCATGCACAGCCTTGCTAATTGATAGTGTGTGTGTGCCACTGCCAGCAGCCCAGCACATTCAGTGACTGACTGCCTGTGTGTGTGACAGGGAGCTGCATATTGTACTACCCAGTACTGCATATACCCCCAGTACCTGTTGTGTTTACTTAACCCACCTCATCACTGCACATAACTACCTGTAGTGTTGAGTGAACCCAGCTCACTGCATCCTACTGCTACCTGTTGTGTTTACTTAAAGGGACTCCGAGCAGTGCAGAAACTATGGAAAGATGCTTATCATTTTAAAGCTCTCTTTCTCCTCTTTCCAATGATATATAAACCGCCGCCCTACGCCTTTTAGTTTTCGCTATTTTCGCGATTGAAATTGCCGCAGCCGCGATTTCAATCGCAAAAATAGAGAAAACTAAAAGGCGTAGGGTGACGATTTAGGTGTCGCCAGAAAGAGGAGAAAGAGAGCTTTAAAATGATATCCATCTTTCCATAGTTACTTGTATTACACAGGGCGACACTTTCCTCAGTGTCAGCAGCTCCATTCAGCAGAATGAAGCTGCTGACTTTAGGAAAAAGTCGCCCTGTGTAATACAATGTAACTATGGAAAGATGGATATCATTTTAAAGCTCTCTTTCTGGCGACACCTAAATTGTCGCCCTATGCCTTTTAGTTTTCTCTATTTTCGCGAGTGAAATCGCGGCCGCGGCAATTTCAATCGTGAAAATAGCGAAAACTAAAAGGCGTAGGGCAGCGGTTTATATATCATTGGAAAGAGGAGAAAGAGAGCTTTAAAATGATATGCATCTTTCCATAGTTTCTGCACTGCTCGGAGTCCCTTTAACCCACCTCATCACTGCACATAACTACCTGTAGTGTTGAGTGAACCCAGCTCACTGCATACACCTAATACCTGTTGTGTTTATTTAACCCACCTCATCACTGCACATAACTACCTGTAGTGTTGAGTGAACCCAGCTCACTGCATCCTACTACTACCTGTTGTGTTTACTTAACCCACCTCAACACTGCACATAACTACCTGTAGTGTTGAGTGAACCCAGCTCACTGCATATACCTACTAGTACTACCTGTTGTGTTGAGTGAACCCAGCTCACTGCATCCTACTACTACCTGTTATGTTTACTTAACCCACCTAAACACTGCACATAACTACCTGTAGTGTTGAGTGAACCCAGCTCACTGCATATACCTACTTGTACTACCTGTTGTGTTGAGTGAACCCAGCTCACTGCATCCTACTACTACCTGTTATGTTTACTTAACCCACCTTATCACTGCACATAACTACCTGTAGTGTTGTGTGAACCCAGATCACTGCATATACCTACTACTACCTGTTGTGTTGAGTGAACCCAGCTCACTGCATCCTACTACTACCTGTTGTGTTTACTTAACACACCTCATCACTGCACATAACTACCTGTAGTGTTGAGTGAACCCAGCTCACTGCATATACCTACTACTACCTGTTGTGTTGAGTGAACCCAGCTCACTGCATCCTACTACTACCTGTTGTGTTTACTAAACCCACCTCATCACTGCACATAACTACCTGTAGTGTTGAGTGAACCCAGCTCACTGCATATACCTACTACCTGTTGTGTTGAGTGAACCCACCTCACCGCATCCTAGTACCTTTACTGTTCAGTGAACCCAACTCACTGCATCCTACTACCTGTTGTGTTGAGTGAACCTACCTCACTGCATCCTAGTACCTTTACTGTTCAGTGAACCCAGCTCACTGCATATACCTAGCATCCCCCCAGATGGACAGAATGGACAAACCAGGTAGAGGAAGAGGTAGAGGCAGACCCAGAGGAAGGCCACCAGGCATCGGCAGGTCTGTGCGAGGTGGTGTTGCTGTGATTTCGTGCGGACCTGCCCCAAAATACAGTGCTCAGAAGAAGGCACGTGCCATCACTTCCCAAAATCGTGAGGAGGTGATTGAGTATTTAACACAGAACACCTCATCTCCCGCAGCCACCAGCGCTACAACAAGCACCACATCCGCTGCATTTGACACTTCGCAGGAGTTATTTGGTGGTGGTGGTGGTGGTGAAATCACCGATTCACAGCCACTACTGCAACAACAAGAAGAAGGCGCAGGTACACCACCTCCTACGTCTGAGTTAGGTGGCGATAGTATGGACATAACGTGTGTGGAGGGGGCTGATGAAACACCTGAAGTTGGTGCAGTTGAGGAGGTGTCTGAGGACAGTGCAGCTGGCCAGGAGGATTATGATGATGATTATACAGATACCACATATGTTCCCGGTAGAGGAGATGACCAGGGGGACAGTTCAGAGGAGGAGTCAGAGAGGACTAGGAGGAGATGACTCCATGATAGAAGCAGAGGGAGCTCGTCCTCAGAAACAGCTGGGGGCAGTGTCCGGCGCCATGTATCGCCAGCTATGGCCAGACAGCCAACATGCCCTTCAACGTCAGCTGCTGATGCCACCGTAGCGCCATCAGCCCAGGGGGGCTCAGCGGTTTGGAAATTTTTTAACGTGTGTGTCTCAGATCGGAGCAAAGCCATCTAGTGTCTTTGCCAGCAAAAATTGAGCCGTGGAAAGGCCAACTGTCACGTAGGGACAAGTGCTTTACGAAGGCACCTGGAGAGAAGGCACAAACAGCTATGGCAAGAACACCTGAGGAAAAGCAGCACCCCTCAAAAGACAAGCCGCCGAGAACAACCGCGGCAGCCGTCACAGGGGGCTTCTGCTGCTCCACGTTCCCATGGTATTGTTCGTGACTGGGGGGAGGAAGAATGGCTACACTTAAACAATTTAAAAATACAACCATCTAAACTTTCAAACAATTTAAAAATACAACCATCTAAACTTTCAAACAATTTAAAAATACAACCATCTAAACTTTCAAACTATTTAAAAATACAACCATCTATCATTTTCAAACAATGTAAAAAAAAGGGCAAAAAAACTTGCCCTCCGTAAAACATTCTTGGCAAATGCTTTCGACTTGGTTTGTCTTCCGCTGGCTCAAGGGTCCATCTGACCACAGATGCCTGGTCTGCAAGGCACGGTCAGGGCAGCTACAGCATGGGTCTCAGCAGGCTCCCACTTCGGGCCGGAATCCAACCTTCATTCCCCGCGGTGACAATGGCAGACTTGCCCTCCATAACGGATTCCCGTTAAAGGATTTAAAGTTAATTCATTTCAAATACACAGCAGGGCCTCGAAAGTCCGCCTCCTGTATTGTTATTTTTGGTCACTACCTCGGGGCGGGCGTGCATGCCCTCCTTGGATGTGTAGTGGTAGCCGTTTCTCAGGCTCCACACCGGATTCCATCCCTCATTCCCCGGCCATTACCCGGGGTCACAAATGGCAGACTTGCCCGCCTCCATATGATTCTCGTGAAAAGAATGTGGTGTCATCTTTGCCCGCCATAACTGGTTCTCGTTCAAGGATTTAAAGTACATTCATTTCAAATACACAGCAGGGCCTTGAAAGTCCGCCTCCTGTATTGTTATTTTTGGTCACTACCTCGGGGCGGGCGGGCGTGCATGCCTGCCTGCTGCCCTCCTTGGATGTGTAGTGGTAGCCGTTGCTCAGGCTCCACACCAGATTCAAACCCCTCATTCCCGGCCATTACCCGGGGTCACAATGGCAGACTTGCCCGCCTCCACAGGATTCTCATTGTAGCGGTACTGAACAAGTACACAGCAAGTAGAAAATGTAATTTAAAAACAAAACGTAAGCTTTTTAACAATGCCATGGAAAGTTGAGAAGGAAGTCACACATTACCTGACATCACTGAGTGAGGAAGAGCAATCTCGCCATGTTGCGCAGCAGTCCAGCATGGCCATCACTACACAAACAGCTGTTTGCGGTGCGTTACACAGTGAGTTTGGTGTGTCAGTGTGAAGCAATACTCTAATTACACTCCCTGATTGATGTATACACATGCAAGATGTTTTAAAGCACGTTAGGCCTGCAATTTAGCATTCAATGTGATTTCTGCCCTTAAAACGCTGCTTTGCGTCACATCCAGATTTTTCCCCGGGACTTTTGGCATGTATCCCACTCCGCCATGCCCCCATCCAGGTGTTAGACCCCTTGAAACATCTTTTTCCATCACTTTTGTGGCCAGCATAATTTTTTCTATTTTTCAAAGTTCGCCTCCCCATTGAAGTCTATTGCGGTTCACGAACTTTTCCGCGAACCGAACCTTCCGCGGAAGTTCGCGAACCCGGTTCGCGAAACCGAAAATCGGAGGTTTGCGACATCTCTACTCCAAACGCGATCCCCTCTCATAGACTGATGCAGGGCTGGATTTATCATAAGGCATTGTAGGCACGTGCCTACAGGCTCCTTGTGTAGGAGAGGCAGCTCTCATCCCCAAGTGCCCCCCTACCCATTTGGGGGCTACTTAATACTGAGATGGAGGCACATCTGGCTCCCTATACTTGGGGTGGGGGACACATCTACTACATAGATTAATGGGGTTACCAAATGGGGAGGAGGTTTGGCCTACTTAATGTAGGGGTGTGGCCTTAGCTGTGCCTACAGGCTCCTGAGCTGTAAATCCTGCTCTGGGCTGATGCGTATAAGAGAGGATCACCGTGATTAGCTGGTGGGGGGAGAAATAATTAAAAAATATGCATTTTCATAAAAAAATTAATTAATTAATAAAAAACAACAACAACATGCCAGCAGCGATCATAGTCCACCAACAGAAATATCTGTTGGTGGGCAGAAAAGCCGGGGGGGGGGGGAGGGTGCATCTGTGTGTACTGTGTGTACAGTTGTATGGCTCTGCAGCAAGCTGATAAAGCTGCAGAGCACTGAATTGTAAAAAAAATCGCCTAGTCACTGGGGAAGGGGGGAGCCTGTGGTCATCAAGTAGTTAATTTGCAAGTTGGTGGACATAACAGTGTGTGACAGATGCAAAGTATTGCAAATGTTTTTCATTCATTCTTTGGTGACTGTCTACACATATTTGAACTCCTACGACATTATTCATAAAAAAACGACTGAATCATGATCTACGAGCACGCATGTGTAAATTTTTGTATACAGTCTAGCAATTAGTTCTTATTGTCTGCAAAACTCATTTATATAGATTACAGTCTTGATGTTCACAGGGTAATTATGTTTTGTGAAGCCAAGAATATTGTACTCTTCTTCAAACTACAACTTCAACTACGCTTTATTTTTCCTAGTTTTGGCCCAGATAAATCATTCATTGTGAGTTATGAAAATATGAAGATTGCGGTAAGATGCAAAACAAAAAAAAGGTAAGTACACTTTGGTGTTTTCCTCATTGCAGTGCATTTTGCTTTTGCTTATCACTATAAAGCAGGAATAACACTTTCCACATTTACTCAAACTGCAGATTTCTAACTGAAGCGGCAACATCTTTCGCATCGCTGTACAGAGTATATTGTCACTTAACTGTCCCTCAGAGGGGCTCACAGTCTAATCCCTACAGTACTGGACTGGATTGGAAATGTGCAGATTTGTGTGTGAACCAGGCCTAAGTCTTTATGGAGAGATCCATTCCACAGCTGCAACAAGCGCAGCTACACAGAGGATTTTTCAGTCTGTTACAGAGGTGACATCTACAATTTACACGTATCAACATGATGGCTACGAAAATATGTATTACTAATAAAAAGGCCCGCCCGATAAAAAACGGGCGCTAGGTCATAGCCGCTACCCCCCACGGTGCGCGCACATACGCGTCCCGCTTGCTCATTCCCCACCACTGTCTGAAGTATATGCACACAGGCAGGGCAGCCATCAGAAATTTTGGGGCCCCTCACACATCATCAGGCCTGCCCCCCCCCCTCCCTGGGCCCACACGCCGGTTGCTGTGCCCTCCCACTAACCACCTCACCCCCGTGTCCATGCGCGAAGTGCGCTGCAGCAAAAAACGTGCATGGCTCCCACACTGAAGAAAGCAGCACGCACAGCGTGATGCGGCTAAAAGTGGGTATGACCATGGCATGTTGTGGGTGGAGCCAAATACTAGCAAAATACAGGTAGTCCCCGGTTAACAAATGAGATAGGGAGTTGTACGTCCGTTCTTATCCTTTAGCCATTCTCTTTTGTCCCCCTCTTTTCTTCCTGTGCCTCTTTTGTCTCCTTCTGTCTCACTTCAGTTTGTGCCTCTTTTGTGTCCCTCTGTGTGACCTCATGTTCCCGTCTCATCTCTTTTATCCCTGTGCCTCTTTTGGCCGCCTCTGTTCCCCCTGTGCCTCTTTTATCCCCCTGTGTTACCTCTTGTCCCCTTCTGTCTCAGCTCGACCCCTTGCCCTAGCCAGGTATAGGTGTTCCCAGTAAAGGTAGCCAGGTATAGGTTCCCCCAGTATACAGTGGCTTGCAAAAGTATTCGGCCCCTTAAAGAGGAACTGTAACGACAAAACGGCCCCTGGGGGGTACTCACCTCGGGTGGGGGAAGCCTCCGGATCCTAATGAGGCTTCCCACGCCGTCCTCCATCCGTCAGGGGTCTCGCTGTAGCCCTCCGTGCAGCGGTGACGTAATATTTACCTTTTCTGGCTCCTGCGCAGGCGCTCTGACGGCTGTCGGCGCCGAAGTAGGCGGAAATACCCGATCTCCGTCGGGTCTGCTCTACTGCGCAGGCGCAAGTTTCCGGCGCCTGCGCAGTAGAGCGGACCCGACGGAGATCGGGTATTTCCGTCTATTTCCGTGCCGAAAGTCGCCACAGCGCCCCCGCTGGAGCCAGCAAAGGTAAATATTGAACTGACAGTCGGCACAGTCGCCGGCTGTTCGGAGGGCTGCAGCGAGACCCCCGTGGGACAGAGGACGGCGTGGGAAGCCTCATTAGGATCCGGAGGCTTCCCCCACCCGAGGTGAGTACCCCCCAGGGGATCTTTTTGATGTTACAGTGTCTCTTTAAAGTTTTCCACATTTTGTCACATTACTGCCACAAACATGAATCAATGTTATTGAAATTCCACGTGAAAGACCAATACAAAGTGGTGTACAGGAAATTAGCATATTGTGATAAAGTTCATTATTTTCTGTAATGTACTGATAAACATCAAGACTTTCATATATTTTAGATTCAAATACACACAACTGAAGTAGTTCAAGCCTTTTATTGTTTTAATATTGATGATTTTGGCATACAGCTCATGAAAACTGTAATGATCGGTGTAGCACAGAGAGGATCTGATTACCGGTGATCTGCAGTATCAACGGGAATACAGATATATACCAGATTATAGATGATCTGCAGTATCGCCGATAATCCGATATACAAACTAACCTCTGGACACCTGAGTAGAGTGTTTGGTGCAAACAGTAATAATGAGGACTGGGCCTCAAAGCAGTAAGGAGTACTGCACAATTCCTTCAGGACTCTCCCGGAGGGAGGAGTAAGGCAGAGAGAAGGAACGACAGAACGAAAGTGACACTCAAGAGGAAGTGTCACTATCAGGACTGGGAACCGCCTCTAACAGTAAGGTCGGTTCTCGAGGTCGGACAAGCCAGGTTGTAAACACACGGACAGACAAGGTACAGATTCAGAAGGCAGAAGCGGAGTCTAAAGTACAGGCAGGGTCGGCAACAGGGTATCAGATATCTCGAGGTACAGAAAGAATCAGGAGGCAGGTGCGGAATCTAAAGACGAGCCGGGGTTCGGCAACAGAGTATCAGATATAGCAAGGTACAAGATCAGAATTCAGAAGAATGGTCAGACAGGCAAACAGGTCATAACAGATAATCACAATCAAACTAGTACTTTAAACTAGAGATGGGACGACGAATCCGGCGAATCCACGAATCCCTCGAATATTGGGAAATATTCGAGATTCGTGGATTCGAATCCCGACGCCATTTTCCACTTTACGAATCCGCCGAATCCCGACGCTGCATCGCCGCGCATCCGCCGCTCGCACTCGTCCTCCTCCGACCCGCGCCTCCTCCGACCGCCCCGCGCCTCCTCCGCCCGGCCGCCCGCATACTTTGTATCAACTCACCCGTCCAGTGGAGCGCAGACAGAGCGGCAGACCTCTCGCTGACTTCCTGGTTCCCTCTAGTGACGGCTTTTACAATGACGTCATCAGTAAAAGCCGGTCCGGCCACTAGAGGGAACCGAGAAGGAAGGACGAGGTCTGCCGCTCTGCGCTCCACTGGACATGTAAGTTGATACTTATGCAGGGGTGAGCGAGGAGGCACAGGGGACGGAGGAGGCCATGGGGGTGAGCGACACCTACCTACCTACCACTTTACCTACCTACCTGCCACTATACCTACCTAAAGGCCCCCTATACGTACCTACCTACCGGGCACTATACCTACCTACCTACAGGCCCCTATACCTACCTAAAGGCCCCCTATACTACCTACCTACCACTATACCTACCTACCTACAGGCCCCTATACCTACCTAAAGGCCCCCTATATGTACCTACCTACCTAAAGGCCCCTATACCTACCTAAAGGCCTCTATACCTACCTACCTAAAGGCCCCCTATACGTGCCTACCTACCTAAAGGCCCCTATACCTACCTACCTAAAGGCCCCTATACCTACCTACCTATTTACCTACCTATACTTAAGGCCTTATACCCTGCTACCTATACTGAAGGTCCCTTTAACTACCTACCTACCTACAGGACACTATACCTACCTACCTACCGGCCACTATACCTACCTACCTACCTACAGGCCACTATACCTACCTAAAGGCCCCCTATACGTACCTACCTACCTACCTACCTACCTAAAGGCCCCTATACCTACCTTCCTACCTAAAGGCCCCTATACTTACCTACCTACCTACCTAAAGGCCCCTATACCTACCTACAGGCCTCTATACCTACCTACCTACTTAAAGGCCCCCTATACGTGCCTACCTACCTAAAGGCCCCTATACCTACCTACCTAAAGGCCCCTATACCTACCTACCTACATACCTACCTATACTTAAGGCCCTATACCCTGCTACATATACTGAAGGTCCCTTTAACTACCTACCTACCTACAGGACACTATACCTACCTACCTACCGGCCACTATACTTACCTACCTACCTACAGGCCACTATACCTACCTAAAGGCCCCCTATACGTACCTACCTACCTACCTAAAGGCCCCTATACCTACCTACCTAAAGGCCCCTATACCTACCTACCTACATACCTACCTATACTTAAGGCCCTATACCCTGCTACCTATACTGAAGGTCCCTTTACCTACCTAAAGGCCCCTATACCTACCTACATACCTACCTATACTTAAGGCCTCTATATACCCTGTTAACTATACTGAAGGCCCTATACCCTGCTACCTATACTGAAGGTCCCTTTACCTACCTAAAGGCCCCTATACCTACCTACATACCTACCTATACTTAAGGCCTCTATATACCCTGCTACCTATACTGAAGGCCCATATACCCTGCTACCTATACTGAAGGCCCCTATACCCTGCTACCTATACTGAAGGCCTATATACCCTGCTACCTATACTGAAAGCCCATATACCCTGCTACCTATACTGAAGGCCCATATACCCTGCTACCTATACTGAAGGCCCATATACCCTGCTACCTATACTGAAGGCCCATATACCCTGCTACCTATCAGAGGCGGGACAAGGTCCTCCAGCACCCAAGGCTGAGACACCAAAGTGCGCCCCTCCATCCCTCCCCCCCAGCCATCACACACTGATTGCTATTAGACTAAGAGGTGCCACAGGGCCCACAACCTCCCCAACACCTTAATATCTAGTTATCTGGCTTGCAGTCACTGCTATGTATCCCCTTGTCTTATTTCTTTCTGCTTCAAACACAATTAGGAATGACAGCTAAATGAATTGTGCGCCCCCTCCTACACTGCGCCCTGAGGCTGGAGCCTCTCCAGCCTATGCCTCGGCCCGGCCCTGCTACCTATACTGAAGGCACATATACCTTGCTACCTATACTGAAGGCCTATATACCCTGCTACCTATACTGAAAACACATATACCCTGCTATCTATACTGAAGGCCCCTATACCCTGCTACCTATACTGAAGACCCATATACCCTGCTACCTATACTGAAGGCCCATATACCCTGCTACCTATACTGAAGGCACATATACCCTGCTACCTATACTGAAGGCACATATACCCTGCTACCTATACTGAAGGCACATATACCCTGCTACCTATACTGAAGGCCTATATACCCTGCTACCTATACTGAAGGCCCATATACCTTGCTACCTATACTGAAAGCTACCAATATTGAAGGCACCCATACCTAGCTAGCTATACTGAAGGCACCTTTACCTCGCTACCTATACTGCGGGCAACTATACCACGGATCGCACAATTCGTATGTGCAGGATTCGTTAGATTCGGGATTCGAAAGGTTCGAGATATTCGAGAACCTTTTTAGATTCGGATCCGGATTCGGATTCGAAGAAATTGTGGATTCGTCCCATCCCTACTTTAAACTATCAACAGAATCTAGCTAAGTGTAGGATTACAGCTCCAGCTGGTCCCGGCACACTTTGGGATCTGCCTAAGGTATGAGTGCTACCACGTTGTGTTCGCAACGCCAGACAACCAGCAACTGAACAGCCAGCAGTATATATACACAGGCATCTCTCCAGCACCTCCCTAAGTGCTGGACCAATGAGATGTGGAGCCAGTGTCAGCTGACCAGCCTGGTCAGCTGACTCACTTCTGGCTGTCATATAATCCCTGCCTCAGTGCGTGCGCCACACCAGCACCGCTCTGCGGTGCCTCAGCAATGGGGCCATGCGCGCTAACCGCCGCATCCAACGCGGCGGTTTCTCCGCGCTCTGCCATGCCCCGTATGGAGACAGCCGCCTCACACTGCACAGGCGCAGGTTTCCGGCGCCTGCGCAGTAGAGCGGACCCGACCGAGATCGGGTATTTCCGTCTATTTCCGTGCCGAAAGCCGCCACAGCGCCCCCGCTGAAGCCAGCAAAGGTAAATATTGAAGCTACAGTCGGCTCTGTCGCCGGCTGTTCGGAGGGCTGCAGCGAGACCCCCGTGGGACAGAGGACAGCGTGGGAAGCCTTATTAGGATCCAGAGGCTTCCCCCACCCGAGGTGAGTATCCCAGAGGGGAGGTTTTTGTTGTTACAGAGTCTCTTTAATGGCATAGGTGACACTGTTGATCTTTTTGGCTACCGGAAATGGACCGACAAACCTGGGACCCAATTTGTCTGAGGGCTGTTTCAGGGCCAAGTGACGTATGGAAACCCAAACCAAATCTCCTGGTTGGAATCTCCACTCCAAAGACCGTCTCTTGTCAGCTTGACCCTTCTGACTCCGAAACGCCTTTTCCAGACTATCTCTCACCATCCGCCAAATGTCTTTAAAAGACCTTTGCCAGGCCTCCAGAGCTGGAAACGGAGTGGGAGCCACTGGTAATGGTGAGAATTTGGGCAATCTTCCAGACACTACCTGGAACGGAGAAAATCCGGTGGAAGAACTTTTCAAATTATTTTGTGCAAATTCTGCAAAGGGCAGAAATTTGACCCAGTCATTCTGCGCCTCTGCAACATAGCATCTCAAAAACTGCTTCAATGACTGGTTGACTCTCTCCGTCTGACCATTGGTCTGTGGGTGGTAGCCCGATGAAAACGACAGCTTCATGCCCATTTGGTGGCAGAATGCCCTCCAGAATCTAGACACAAATTGGACTCCTCGATCGGACACTATGTTTTCCGGAATGCCGTGCAGCCGGAACACGTGTATGATAAACAAGTCGGCCAATTCCTGGGCCGAGGGGAGTCCTTTCAAGGGCACAAAATGGGCCATCTTGCTGAAGCGGTCGACTACCACCCAAATGACCGACATGCCCTCTGACCTGGGAAGCTCACCCACAAAGTCCATGGATAAGTGGGTCCATGGTTCACTCGGGGTGGGTAAAGGCTGCAATGTACCTACAGGTGCCAGCCGGGAGGGTTTGCTTTTAACACATACCGCACATTCCTTAACAAATTCCTTGCAGTCAGCTGCCAGAGAAGGCCACCAAGCACACCTGGCCAAAAGATCCTGCGTTCTAGATGCCCCAGGATGTCCCGCATTCTTGTGTGAATGGAACATCTGTAGCACCCGGAGACGGAATGGCAGAGGCACAAATAACACCCCCTCAGGCTTCCCCTCAGGGACATCCTGCTGAAAAGGACTCAAGGTCTCTGTCCAGTCTTCCCAAGTCTCCGTTACTGCCAGCACCAAATTCTGTGGGATAATGGTCTCTGGGGCAGAGGGCTGTGCTGTCTCCAGCTCAAAGCATCTGGACAGGGCATCTGCCTTAATGTTCTTGCTACCCGGGGTATACGTAATTACGAATCTGAAGCTCGAAAAAAATAAAGACCATCGAGCCTGCCGGGGACTTAATCTCTTAGCCCCCTCGATGTATTCTAAATTCTTGTGATCCATGTATACAGTAATCGTATGTTCTGCTCCTTCCAGCCAGTGATGCCACTCCTCAAAAGCAAGTTTAATGGCTAGGAGCTCTCTGTTGCCTATATCGTAGTTTCTCTCTGCCGGAGAGAACCTACAAGAGAAATAAGCACAAGGGTGTAGCCTTCCCTGCAACCCTGACCGCTGAGACAGCACAGCCCCTACCCCAACCTCCGAGGCATCTACCTCAACAATAAACGGATAAGAGGTGTCTACATGTCTCAGGATGGGTGCAGAACAAAACAAATCTTTTAAAATGGAGAATGCACTTATTGCTTCAGGAGACCAGTGGGTGGTATCTGCCCCTTTTTTTCGTAAGACAGGTGAGGGGTGCAATGACCGTGGAATACCCCTTTATGAACCTTCTATAATAATTTGCAAAGCCTAAAAACCGCTGTAAAGACTTCAACCCCACTGGCTGTGGCCATTCCAGAACAGCGGAGCCTTTGGCAGGGTCCATGGACAGGCCTGAGGTGGAAATTATATACCCCAGAAAGGCGACAGATGTTACCTCAAATATACATTTTTCCAGTTTGGTGTAAAGCTGGTTCCGCCTCAATTTGTCCAACACAAATTTAACATGAGTCCTGTGCTCAGAGAGGTTGTTGGAGAAAATAAGTATATCATCTAGGTATACTAGAACGAATTTCCCCAACACCTCCCTGAAGACCTCATTGATGAGCTCCTGAAAAACGGCTGGCGCATTGCATAGCCCGAAGGGCATCACTAAATACTCGCAATGCCCGTCGGGCGTATTAAAGGCCGTCTTCCACTCATCGCCCTGTCTTATTCGTACCAGGTTGTACGCACCACGTAAGTCTAGCTTCGAAAAGACTTTGGCATTGGTGACCTGTGTGAATAAGTCGTCTATTAGGGGAAGCGGATACCGATTCTTCACCGTAATCTTATTCAGGCCCCGGTAATCAATGCAAGGCCGCAGACCTCCGTCTTTTTTCTTAACAAAAAAGAAACCTGCTCCAGGCGACCGGGACGGGCGAATGAACACCTTTGCCAAATTTTCACGAATATAAACTTGCATGGCCAATTTTTCGGGCCCAGATAAATTGTACAAATGGCCCCAGGGGGGCATGCACCCTGAATGGAGATCGATGGGACAGTCGAAGGGGCGATGTGGGGGCAACTTATCAGCGGCCTTGGGACAGAACACATCAGAATATTCAGAGTACTGGTCTGGTACCCCTTCCACCTGAACCCTGGTTTGACCCAACGTCAGCTTCCCTAAACACTGCTGGAAACAATGAGGTGACCAGGTTATTAACTGACCCGTGGCCCAGTCTATTTGTGGTGAATGAACTTGTAACCACGGCATGCCTAGCATGATAGTGGAGGTTGACATATGTAACACAAAAAACTGTAATTGTTCCCCATGCAGCACCCCTATAGTGACCTTCACCTCTGGGGTCTGTGACAAGGAACGACTCTGTTGCAGGGGAGAATCGTCCACTGCCGTGACTTGAATGGGAGGTCTCACTGGGGTGAGAGGAATACCCAAATTCTGAGCAAATTCATAATTCATGAAAATTAGCCGCTGAGCCAGAATCAATAAAAGCCTCAGTAGCTACAGACTTGTTATCCCATGTAATCGTACAAGAGAGAAGCAATTTTTTTTCTTTAAGGGGTGAGGATTGTGTGCCTAGGGTGTCACCCCCCCACTACTCCTAGGCAAACTCGTTTCTTGACTTGTTGGGGCAATTCCGTACCCTATGCCCCCTTTCAGCACAATACAGACATAGTTGTTCCGTCATTCTCCGTCTCCGCTCCACCTGGGTCAATTTTGATCGTCCGAAATGCATCGGCTCGGGTGGAGGCAAGACCGGAGAAGATGAGGCAGAAGGAGATGGAGTAACTAGGGAGGCAGCAGGCGGTGCCACGGAGGATGTTAACCTGACACGATGACTGCCCCTAGTCTGTCTCTGATAACGCAACCTGCGATCAATGCGAATGGCCGATGAAATGGCCTCATCGATCGTTCTGGGCTCAGGCTGACTCAACATTAGATCAGAGACCTGATCAGATAGGCCTGACAAAAAGCAATCCAACAGGGCATAGGTGTCCCACCTAGCTGTAACGGACCACCTTCTAAATTCAGCCGCATAATCTTCGACCGGACCTTTGCCTTGACGCAAAAGCTTGAGCTTCCGCTCAGAAGTCGAGCCAAGGTCCGGGTCGTCGTAATTTACTGCCATGGCTTTAAAGAATTCCTCCTCCGAGGTAAGGGCTAAGTCACCGGCAGGCAAATTGTACGCCCAGGTTTGGGAGTCACCAGTTAGCAAGGTCTTAATAAATTTGGCCCGTTGGGTCTCAGTCCCCGAGGCGCGGGGTCTCAACTCGAAATACGATAACACTCTACTCTTAAAATTCCAGAAGTCACTTATGGCCGGAAAATTCATCAGGTACGGGCATACGTATGTCATCACTAGGAGGAGATCGCACCTGATCGACTGATGTCTGGGGGGTTCGCACAGAGCCTGATAGGGCATCAATTAATGCTTTGTGCTGGCCCAGTGCTTGATGGATGTTATCCACCGAAGTGGCAAGCACACCCAGAGGGTCAGCGCGTGCGTCCATCAGTATTTTGGTCTGGCGTTCTGTACTTCTGTCAACTGTAACGATCGGTGTAGCACAGAGAGGATCTGATTACCGGTGATCTGCAGTATCAACGGGAATACAGATATATACCAGATTATAGATGATCTGCAGTATCACCGATAATCCGATATACAAACTAACCTCTGGACACCTGAGTAGAGTGTTTGGTGCAAACAGTAATAATGAGAGGACTGGGCCTCAAAGCAGTAAGGAGTACTGCACAATTCCTTCAGGACTCTCCCGGAGGGAGGAGTAAGGCAGAGAGAAGGAACGACAGAACGAAAGTGACACTCAAGAGGAAGTGTCACTATCAGGACTGGGAACCGCCTCTAACAGTAAGGTCGGTTCTCGAGGTCGGACAAGCCAGGTTGTAAACACACGGACAGACAAGGTACAGATTCAGAAGGCAGAAGCGGAGTCTAAAGTACAGGCAGGGTCGGCAACAGGGTATCAGATATCTCGAGGTACAGAATCAGGAGGCAGGTGCGGAATCTAAAGACGAGCCGGGGTTCGGCAACAGAGTATCAGATATAGCAAGGTACAAGATCAGAATTCAGAAGAATGGTCAGACAGGCAAACAGGTCATAACAGATAATCACAATCAAACTAGTACTTTAAACTATCAACAGAATCTAGCTAAGTGTAGGATTACAGCTCCAGCTGGTCCCGGCACACTTTGGGATCTGCCTAAGGTATGAGTGCTACCACGTTGTGTTCGCAACGCCAGACAACCAGCAACTGAACAGCCAGCAGTATATATACACAGGCATCTCTCCAGCACCTCCCTAAGTGCTGGACCAATGAGATGTGGAGCCAGTGTCAGCTGACCAGCCTGGTCAGCTGACTCACTTCTGGCTGTCATATAATCCCTGCCTCAGTGCGCGCGCGTCACTCTAAGCCTAGAGGGACTACGTGTCCCAGCCACACCAGCACCGCTCTGCGGTGCCTCAGCAATGGGGCCATGCGCGCTAACGCGGCGGTTTCTCCGCGCTCCGCCATGCCCTGTATGGAGACAGCCACCTCACACTGAGTGGAGGCGGCTGCCTCTCCGTGCTCCGCCATGCCATGTGCGGAAAGAGCCGCCTCCCGCCGACTCATGGCGGCGGCTCTTCCGCGTTTCTTTACAAAAACCCAAAATTCCTATCTCAAAAAATTAGCATATTTCATCCGACCAATAAAAGAAAAGTGTTTTTAAAACAAAAAAAAGTCAACCTTCAAATAATTATGTTCAGTTATGCACTCAATACTTGGTCGGGAATCCTTTTGCAGCAATGACTGCTTCAATGTGGCGTGGCGTGGAGGCAATCAGCCTGTGGCACTGCTCAGGTGCTATGGAGGCCCAGGATGCTGCAATAGCGGCCTTAAGCTCATCCAGAGTGTTGGGTCTTGCGTCTCTCAACTTTCTCTTCACAATATCCCACAGATTCTCTATGGGGTTCAGGTCAGGAGAGTTGGCAGGCCAATTGAGCACAGTAATAGCATGGTCAGTAAACCATTTACCAGTGGTTTTGGCACTGTGAGCAGGTGCCAGGTCGTGCTGAAAAATGAAATCTTCATCTCCATAAAGCTTTTCAGCAGATGGAAGCATGAACCACTTTTGAACCAGAAACAGCAGCAGAAGCGCCTGACCTGGACTACAGAGAAGCAGCACTGGACCGTTGCTCAGTGGTCCAAAGTACTTTTTTCGAATGAAAGCAACTTTTACATGTCATTCGGAAATCAAGGCGCCAGAGTCTGGAGGGAGACTGGGGAGAGGGAAATGCCAAAATGCCTGAAGTCCAGTGTCAAGTACCCACAGTCAGTGATGGTCTGGAGTGCCATGTCAGCTGCTGGTGTTGGTCCACTGTGTTTTATCAAGGGCAGGGTCAATGCAGCTAGCTATCAGGAGATTTTGGAGCACTTCATGCTTCCATCTGCTGAAAAGCTTTATGGAGATGAAGATTTCCTTTTTCAGCATGACCTGGCATCTACTCACAGTGCCAGAACCACTGGTAAATGGTTTACTGACCATGGTATTACTGTGCTCAATTGGCCTGCCAACTCTCCTGACCTGAACCCCATAGAGAATCTGTGAGATATTGTGAAGACAAAGTTGAGAGACGCAAGACCCAACACTCTGGATGAGCTTAAGGCCACTATCGAAGCATCCTGGGCCTCCATAACACCTGAGCAGTGCCACAGGCTGATTGCCTCTATGCCACGCCGCATTGAAGCCATCATTTCTGCAAAAGGATTCACGACCAAGTATTGAGTGCATAACTGAACATAAATATTTGAAGGTTGACTTTTTTTGTTTTAAAAACACTTTTCTTTTATTGGTCGGATGAAATATGCTAATTTTTTGAGATAGGAAATTTGGGTTTTCATGAGCTGTATGCCAAAATCATCAATAATAAAACAATAAAAGTCTTGAACTACTTCAGTTGTGTGTATTTGAATCTAAAATATATGAAAGTCTAATGTTTATCAGTACTAGGGATGGGACGACGAATCCGGCGAATCCACGAATCCCTCGAATATTAGGAAATATTCGAGATTCGTGGACTCGAATCCCGACGCCATTTTCTGATCGCCGAATTCCGACGCTGCATCGCCGCGCATCCGCCACTTTACCCGTTCACAATTGGCCTCCTCCCTCTCCCCGCAGCCTCCTCCGCTCGCCCGCCGCATAAATAAGAGGAAGCAGCCTCTCACCTCCAGCGTGGAGCCCGGAGCGGCAGACCTCCTGCACACTTCCTTATTCCCCCTAGTGACCGGCTCTTACTACGCGTCATCAGTAAGAGCCGGTCCGGTGGCCACTAGGGGGAACTAGGAAGTGAAGGGAGAAGTCTGCTGCTCCGGGCTCCACGCTGATGCTGGAGGTGAGAGGCTGCTTCTCCTTATTTATGCAGGGGGACGAGCGGAGGGGGCTGCGGGGGGATTGAGGAGGGTATTTCAGACAGACCACAATCTAGGAGCAACATATACTGCAAATAGTTAGGTCGGTCAGTCTCACATCCGCTGCTTGCTTTTGCCACCCTTCCTTGCTTCACTGTGTCACAGTTTGATCAATAAATGGAAATAGCTGAAGTCTCAAGTGCTCCGGTTTGGCTTCTTCTTGGTTGATTTTGACCACCTTCCAGGTGCCCCATAATCTGTCCTTCATGCCAGGCACCTCCTAGGAGCACCACAACCCTTCTCTGATAATAAGCATCTTCTAGACACAACATAATCCATTTAGCCTGCTACCTATACTAAAGCACCTCCATAGCCTGCTAACTATACTGAAGCCCCCCCATACTGAAGCCCCCCATAGCCTGCTAACTATACTGAAGCCCCCATAGCCTGCTCACTGTACTGAAGCCCCCCCCCCCCCCATAGCCTGATAACTATACTGAAGCCCCCCATAGCCTGCTACCTATACTGAAGCCCCCCATAGCCTGTTACCTATACTGAAGCCCCTATACCCTGCTGCCTATACTGAAGTCCCCTTACCCAGCTACTTATACTAAAGCCCCCTTACCCAGCTACCTATGCTGCAGTCCCTCATAGCCTGCTACCTATACTAAAGCCCCCCATAGCCTGCTAACTATGCTAAAGTCCCCTGTACCCTGCTACCTATAATGAAGGCCCCTATACCCTGCTGCCTATACTGAAGCCCCCCATAGCCTGCTACCTATACTGAAGCCCCCTATACCCTGCTACCTATACTGAAGGCCCCTATACCCTGCTACCTATACTGAAGCCCCCTATACTCTGCTACCTATACTGAAGGCCCCTATACCCTGCTGCCTATACTGAAGGCCCCTATACCCTGCTGCCTATACTGAAGGCCCCTATACCCTGCTGCCTATACTGAAGGCCCCTATACCCTGCTGCCTATACTGAAAGCCCCTATACCATGCTGCCTATACTGAAGGCCCCTATACCCTGCTGCCTATACTGAAGGCCCCTATACCCTGCTGCCTATACTGAAGGTGCCTATACCCTGCTGCCTATACTGAAGGTGCCTATACCCTGCTGCCTATACTGAAGGCCCCTATACCCTGCTGCCTGTACTGAAGGCCTCTATACCCTGCTGCCTATAATGAAGGCCACTATACCTTGCAACCTATAGTGAAGGCCCCTATACCTTGGTAGCTATACTGAAGACACCTTTACCTAGCTACCTATACTGCGGCCACCTATGCCTGGGTACCTATACTGCGGGCAAGTATACCATGGATCGCACAATTCTTATGCGCAGGATTCGTTAGATTCGGAATTCGAAAGGTTCGAGATATTCGAGAACCTTTTTAGATTCGGATCCGGATTCGGATTCGAAGAAATTGTGGATTCGTCCCATCCCTAATCAGTACATTACAGAAAATAATGAACTTTATCACAATATGCTATTTTTTTGAGAAGATCCTGTACACATGAGAAGTGGAACAAAAATGATACAGGATTCCAAACATTTTTTACAAATAAATAACTGCAAAGTGGGGTGTGTGTAATTATTCAGCCCCCCTGAGTCAATACTTTGTAGAACCACCTTTTGCTGCAATTACAGCTGCCAGTCTTTTAGTATGTCTCTACCAGCTTTGCACATCTAGAGACTGAAATCCTTGCCCATTCTTCTCTGCAAAACAGCTCCAGCTCAGTCAGATTAGATGGACAGCGTTTGTGAACAGCAGTTTTCAGATCTTGCCGCAGATTCCCGATTGGATTTAGATCTGGGCTTTGACTTCTAACACATGGATATGTTTTGTTTTAAACCATTCCATTGTTGCCCTGGCTTTATGTTTAGGGTTATTGTCCTGCTGGAAGGTGAACCTCCTGCCTCAGTCTCATGTCTTTTGCAGACTCCAAGAGGTTTTCTTCCAAGATTGCCCTGTATTTGGCTCCATCCACCTTCCCATCAACTCTGACCAGCTTCCCTGTCCCTGCTGAAGAGAAGCACCCCCAGAGCATGATGTTGCCACCACCATATTTGACAGTGGGGATGGTGTGTTCAGAGTGATGTGCAGTGTTAGTTTTCCGCCACACATAGCGTTTTGCATTTTGACCAAAAAGTTCCATTTTGGTCTCATCTGACCAGAGCACCTTCTTCCACGTGTTTGCTGTGTCCCCCACATGGCTTGTGGCAAACTGCAAATGGGACGACTTTTTCTGTTAACAATGGCTTTCTTCTTGCCACTCTTCCATAAAGGCCAACTTTGTGCAGTGCACGACTAATAGTTGTCCTATGGACAGATTCCCCCACCTGAGCTGTAGATCTCTGCAGCTCATCCAGAGTCACCATGGGCCTGTTGACTGCATTTCTGATCAGCATTCTCCTTGTTCAGCCTGTGAGTTTAGGTGGACGGCCTTGTCTTGATAGGTTTACAGTTGTGCCATACTCCTTCCATTTCTGAATGATTGATTGAAAAGTTCTCCGTGGGATGTTCAAGGCTTTGGAAATCTTTTTGTAGCCTAAGTGTCCTTTAAATTTCTAAATAACTTTATCCCTGACCTGTCTGGTGTGTTCTTTGGACTTCATGGTGTTGTTGCTCCCAATATTCTCTTAGATAACCTCTGAGGCTGTCACAGAGCAGCTGTATTTGTAGTGACATTAGATTACACACATGTGCACTCTATTTAGTCATTAGCACTCATCAGGCAATGTCTATGGGCAACTGACTGCACTGGTATGTGTGGTGCACCAGTATAGGTTAGCCAGGTACAGGTGCCCCCAGTATAGGTAGCAAGCTATAGGTGCCCCGGTATAAGTAGCCAAGCATAGGTGGTGCCCCAGTATAGGTAGCCAGGTGCAGGTGGTGCCCTCAGTATCGGTAGCCAAGTATAGGTGGCGCCCCAGTATAGGTAGCCAGGTATAGGTAGTGCCCCAGTAGAGGTAGCTAGGTATAGGTGGTTCAAGCCCCAGTATAGGTAGCCAGGTATAGGTGGTGGCCCAGTATAGGTAGCCTGTAGCCAGATATAGGTGGAACTCCATATAGAAAGTCCGCTGTAGCGGGCTCACTCATCTGCTCCCCACGTTCAAGCGCTGATATCACTCTTCTCTCAGTGTTACAATGCAGTGTGCTGGTTAGTGAGCCACAGGCCCGCAGCCAGCACATGTGGCCCTTCCAGTGCTTGGGGGTAGGGCAGGGCCCCCAGAAGCCCTAGGCCCCTCACTGCAGTGTCAGTTGTGTCCCCCCCCCCCCCCGATGGCTGCCCTGCACACAGGGAGCTGCTTGCTTGGCAGTTGGAAAAAGCTGTTATTTCCCACAATGCAATGAGAACCTCTGTGAACCACACACAGCAAACTGTCAGATCCGGCCCTGTCTCCTAACTGCCCTGGCTGCGCACATGCTCAGTACAAAAAAGCCAGGGACACACAACCATTCAGTTGATGACACAGGGACATTTACATTTTATTGTATAGGATGATTACTTGATTGTAGTGGAAATGTTTTTTTTCTGTCCACAAAATGTTGGCCTTGTGCCCCTCCCCCCTCCCCCTTTGATTCATATACATTTTATTTTTGTTTTACTATAGGTGTTAATCTCCTTTACTCTAAACTTCTTTAGATTTAGTACCTCTTTACAACCTCAATCCCATTTTTATCAATAGATATGAAAAAACATACTCTGCATTGCCCTGTAGCCATCATTCACTTCCAGACCTAGAGAATGACAGTGGCACAGCGTATGCCGGCATCTGATTGGCTGCTCGGGGGCATAACTTGCAGCTATTTTCTGAGATAAATAAGGCCCAACGAGAGTAGGCAATTGAGAAACAAGAGGTGACGTTAGCATGAGATTCCACGTTGCAGAGTGCATGTGATTTATCTTGAAATGTTAATCACGCATAGTAAGAGGACGTGTTGGGCTTGATGAATTCTCCTTTGGGAGGAACGCTCACGACAAAAGACCTGCTAGATGCTTCCACAATGCCAGGATACCGTTGTTCGGAATTATCAGTGCTCTCAGCAGCTGCTTATTGATACATGATTCATGGTATAGATACCCGAAGCCTTTGGCTCCTTTCATCCATTCCAATTGATTATCTGTTACATCACGTTCCCCAAGGCGCTCTCCAGCATATTTTGCACAACATCATTTTAAAGTTTCAGCCCTTTCAGCGAGCTTCCCGCTTAATACTTAATGCCGGTACTTACTAGTCAATCGTTCTCTAGTGACCCACACAAAAACAAAAACCCAGCTATCAAACCAACAGTAATCATCACCTCTGCTGCCACTGGGAGGTCCCAGTCCTCTGACCGGCGTGTACATCTTCTCCTGCTTCTGCTACACATCTCTCCCCGAAGCCATATCTCTCTCCCCGCAGCTATTTCTCCAACACAAAGACACAGGGATTCATAAACTATAATGAGCAGCATAAAACTGCTGCCTGAAATTCATATTGTTTCCTGCCTCTTAATGGCGCCTCAGTATCAAGAAGCCGCAATCAGTGTCATGCTTGTGATTTACCCGCTAACAAGTCAGATAGCATTGTTATCGTCGCCAAGGTGAAGTGAGGAACCGCGGATCATTTTTCTTCCAAAATATTAACAGTTCGGGTTTATGGATGAAAGAGAACTTACAGCTTGGAAGTCAGCTTTGCATATATCATCATCAGGATGCAGCCCTGGTTGGTAGATGGTTTTAATTCAGTCATTTCATTCACCTTTTATCATAAAGGAAAACTAAAAGCCTCCAGTTAGACTTCTTGAAATTATTTTTTTTTATCTTACATACATTTACACAGCAGCAGTGCATTACAGGGAACTAAACCTATTACTCACTGCCTCTCCAATGGGGTTGTAATATAATTGCTCTTAGTAGGTTAATTTGTGTGGGTTCACCACTAGCGCATTGTACTCATGTATGAGCACTGTGCCCCAAAAGGGATTGAGATTTGATCCATCAAGCGACAGTTTTGGGCCGAGTCTGTACAGACATGTCGCTAGCCCATAGGCTGGTGCATAACTATAACCCCTGCAACCCCTGTGGCTGTAGGGGGGCCCAGGAGCATTTGAGGGCCATTCCATGCTGGCTACATACTAGTGCATTGAAGCTGGCAGTATAATAAAGGTGTTCAGGGAATCTGGGTGAACACGAGCGGGTGGGCACAGCAAACAACTGTCCACACGAGCTAAGCTGTTTTTTTTTTTCACCCACCCATACTATCAGGCCGGGCCTCTGATTTAAAAACACAAATTGTTTGTCATGCCTTTCAGGGCAGCAACAAATAGAGGGTTGCAAGAGGTGACTCCCCTCTCCAAATGTCCCCCTCCTCGCACTTCCCATCTCCCTCTCCCTACATGCGCATTCCAGCAATGGGAGCTCCATCCAGCATCTTGTATCCATGGCTACAGCGGTACCTCATGGGACCTGTTATGTGATGCTGGCTCACATGAGCTGCTGCTGTAGTCAGAGAAGAAGCAGTTCTTCTATATACAAGCAACTCTAAAGGCTACCATAGGCTACTAGATGTATGATCAACCTGATAAAAGATTGACATTTCCCTGACTGAAAGTTGATTGTGGAATATCAATTGTTTTAACAATTTCCATCACTCTATATCAATTAGATTTTAGAAGAAATCTTATTAAATATCAACGGGAACATCCCCACCACTAGCACTGATAAATGCAGTACAAAGCTAAGTAGCCATGATTCCCATACAGCCCCACCCTGTGCTCCCATCATGCTTGCCCAAATTAGAGTGCCCTTTTCCGAGACAGGCAAAAAGGGCGCTGGACATTTGGCTGCCCAAATTACACAAAAAGTGCAATTTAGCCACCAGCAATAGCTGGCAGCGGAACTGCATCTTACCCCTGAGTTTATGGCAGCTGGGAGGGGAAATAGTAATTAACACGGTCGGGAACGCTGCTGGGAAATTGGAAATAGCAGGGTGAGTCATTTTTTCGGCTTCACCCTGCGCCCAAATTTCCCAGCGCCCTTTTTGCATGTATGCCCCATTTCTAATGAAGTGTGATCAATATCAAAATTTTGATCACATATCAATTAGGAGTGGCATAGTTTTTTTTTTCCTCTTAGATTTTCATTAAATTCCTGATGTTATTGAATCTAACATCTAGTCTATTGAAAACCTCTAAAATTGTGTATCTAGCTGATTTTTTCTTTTACAAGAACTGGTCATGGCTGCAAAAGACTGACGTTATTTATTTTTGAAGCTGAATTCCAGCTAGTATGTTGTACATCATTGTTTCTCAACACAATAACAGCATGCACCCCTTTATTAATGATGGTAATTACCAAGTACCGCCAGTTGTTGCGAGTAACATTATTTTAGGTACCCCCTGGACACATGTAGAATGAAGTACTCTATTACTGTGTATGAATGTGTGCTGAATATTAACTTATGTCTTTAATTAACTAAGTAATGAGTGTTCTGGTTTATTAATATGATTTATCATTATTTTGAAATCTCAAAATGTGTTACACTAAACTGAGTGCAAGAAGTTCAAGTACCCCCGAGCCCATTATACGTTCCCTCTAGATGATTGTCTACAACGTGTTGATAAGTAGATCTATAAAACATTCCCTTCCATGCTTGCCCTAATTAAAATCAGGGCAAAGGCACTTATTAAATTACTGAGTACCGTAGATGAAAATTAGGACCACTAAGATGATGGACTTTTTTTTCAAAAGCATTCCCTAAAAGGGTTCATACAAAGATTCTGGACAGCCTCCCTACTGGTATACTGCTATTCTGACACATGGACTGTGTCACTGTCATTCAGCGAGTACTTTGGAAAATAGGTAAAACCTTGAGAATACCCAATGAGTAATTGGACTAGTCTAACTATTAATTGGACTAGTGATAGTTACTAGGACAATAGTGATTCACAGTGCAATTTCATCTGGTACAAGTGTATATCTTATATGTACTGTATGTGTACACATGGCTTTTATAGTTTTTCATACAGTAGAGAAGTATTTTTAAACTAAAGGCCCGAGGTCCTCACACATTTTTGGCACAGTGCAAATGAACTGATTGTAGTGAATCAGGGAAGGTGTGGTTCATCAAATAGAACACATTTCTCCATTTCTTTGTCCATCCTTAGGACCGGTTCATATGGATGTTAATCGCTCAATCGCAGCATTTGACACTCAATCGATGTAAAAATTTTAACACCAGGGGTGACAACTAAACCATGGAAATGATGGAAACCGATGCCAAATGCTTCTCTGCTCATATGCATAGAAGCGTTTAGAATTATGTAAACGCGAAGCTGCCGAAAGCCTGGCTGAACTGGCATGGATATGGCCCTTGAGGGCTAGCGTTCGACACCTGTGCTGTACTGTAGAGCTTAGCTCACATGGACAGTTGTTATATATTTGGACTGTGCACTCCCCAGATGGTAGAGAGCTGAGCATCCGCTGATTTACTGCCACACCTTCTTCTTCTACAAGTAACCACATGTGTGTTCAGACAGACCATAGAGATACTGTGCAAATGCCACACAAATTACTGAAATGGTTTTGCAGATGTAATTCAGACACAGTTCACATACATTTGCTGATGCTAGTGGTGCAATTACTAATGCAGCAGGAGCTGTGGCTAGTGGGGAGGGGGGAAACAGGAGCCTGGACCCATCAACTTTCCATTCAATGTTCTTCCAGTACCCATCATGCAAAAGTAAAGTATTGGGACCACTTTTACATTAACCTCTCACAGCATGCAGTGGTCATCTCCTCTCTATCCTTCTGTATCGAATTCTCATGACCTTGTCCTAATACCAGTCAGGTACTCCTTCTGATCACCCACTGCCTAAAACCATCAGCATCTTCAATAGTGATTTACTAGTGACAGGTGCTCTTAGAGCATCTTAAAGGGCACCTGAAGTGAGAGGGATTTGGAGGCTGCCCTATTTATCTCCTTTTAAACAATACCAGTTGCCTGGGAGTGCTGCTGATCTTTTTGGCATCAGAAGTGGCTAAACCACACATTTGACACAAGCGTGCAGAAAATCCAGTAAAACCTAAGTCAAACATCTGATCTGCGTGCTTGTGCAGGGTCTACAGCTAAAAGGGGGAGAGGATCACAGGACAGCCAGGCAACTGGTATTGTTTAAAAGGAAATACATATCAGCACCACAGAATATGTTGGCTCTTTATAAATCAATAATAATAATAAAATACATAAGGGGTTGGGAGCCTGTCCGCTGCGCTACATGTCAGATGTCTGAAAGAACAGCTTTGTGCCACAGGCTCATACAGTGACATCCACAGTGTGCTATTAGCCTTCTTATCTTCCCCCAAAGATGGCAGACATGCTGATGGAGGTGGAAGCAAACAAGAACCACAAAAAGGAAGCAAACAAACCCCAGAATCTGCCGGAGATGTTTGCCGTCTCAGGCTCAAAACAAAGAGGGTGCCGAACCATTAATGCTCCTTGCATTAGACGTGGAGAAGACTTTCCACAGAGTACGCTGGGGCTTTTTGGAACAGGTATTACTCAAGTTTGGGATTGATCTTTTCTATGGGCTAATAGCCATTTATAAGTCTCTCTCAGCTAAACATTTCTTTCCAGGTGGTTCAGCATCTCCAATGTAACCCAGCAGGGGTGCCCACTTTCACCACTCATATATGTTCTTGTGATGGAAACTCTGGCAGAAACCATCTGTTCCTATTCTGTCATCCAAGGCATTTCCATTGGAGGCAATGAGCATAAAATTAGATTATTAGCTGATGATGTACTACTGTCAGTTGGTAATTCTATCTCTTCCATCCCCAAGATTTGCAAGGTACTTTCCCAAAAGCCTCATTATACAAATTTATTGAGTCTAAGTCTCTCCTCATGGACTTAAATATCACCCCCCACCCCCAACTCAGTACTAAATCTCCCTTCCCATGGGCCAATCCACTATCCCCTACCTTGGCATACAAATACCCACTTCTACAACATTCAACTTCCCTCCATTACTAAATACCATAAAAGCTGAGCTTTCCCATCTGGCCGAATTTGAATTTTCCATATCAGGCAAGGTTGCAGCCACATTCCCTAAGATCTTATATCTTTTTAGAGCTCTACCAATCCCACTTGCAAACAATTTTTTTACAGATCGCCGAAAAATTATCCTTAACCTGCTATGGAAAAATGGGAAACATAGTATTTCTTACTCAACATTAATCTCTTAATGCACTCTTAGTTTTCTGATGGGGTAAAACAGACAAAAAAAAATTGTCTGTTTTCCACTGTAGAGGGAACAGAGCCTTAAAGTGTACCTGAGACAACAATAAAAAAGGACTTGATGCTTACCCGCGGCTTTCTCCAGCCCCATAAACACTACTATAATTTAAAAAAAAAAGATTTGAAACTTACCTTGTGCCTTCCTCCAGCCCCATAAGCACCGATGAGACCCTCACCATCCTCCCGAGTGCCTCCGTTCTCCTGCTATCAGTCCCGGTAATCTTACTCAAATGCATCAGTCGGGCTCTACTGTGCATGCCTGGCCCCTCCGTGCATGCCCAGAAGAGCTGACTGGCACAACTGAGCCTGGTTACCGTGACCGATAGCAGGAGAACGGAGGGTTCCGGGAGGACAGCGAGGGATTAAGCGGTATTTATGGGGCTGGAGGAAGTCACGAGTAAGTTTAAAATCTTCTTTTATTGTAGTCTTAGGTTTACTTTAAACTCACTGATGCCGACCATCCATCATTGTCATAGACTTCCTATTTCTGTGGACAGTAGTTGGTCTTCAACATCTGTGTCTTGAAGATTTAGTCTCTATACCTCTGTCTTTCAGTACTACAGAACTCTTCTGTACATAAACTATTAAATAAAAAGAACTTGCTTCTCTCTGTATGTGAAATGAAATGTTCAGCTTCTTTGGTAATGCTCTGGGCTATTTAATTTAATATTTACTTCGAAGCAGCATCTGAAATGCAAACGTGTACTGTATCTATAGTGCAGATTAATAAACATATCATAACCAGTTTTTGGTCCTCCTAGAGAATATTAACTTCGATACACCAGAGGCGAAGTGTCCCTCGATTTTGCTTCAGCAGCTGTGATAAGGTTGTCCTATAAATCTGTATGCCATATCTTCTGCGGAGAAGTACACATTGCCTATTGGTATGCTCCTGCCATGATCAGCAACTAAGCCATCTGATCTCCAAACGGCTCCATCCTACTTTAGCCTGTTTTCACATTGCTAGGTTGCTTATTTATGACAATTTCCAATGCGGTTGGCGTAGGAAATAAATTGCTTGTTGGTTATGTAACACGCCGCAGACAGTTTTGTTAGTGGATGTTCTGCAGTCTAGCTGGGAACTGTATCTTCTCTTCTGAGGTCAGCCCTGTGCTTGCCCTACCTCCTCGTGCTGCAAGCAGAGAGTACCTGACTTATTGGATTCCCATTCATCATCGGAATCGTGACAGCTGTGCTGTGTTTGTCTAGCAAGGCCTGTCTGCCTAAACTCTACAACCCTTACACTGAATAAACTCTATCAGCCGGTCGTGGAGTGCTGTGCTGTTACTGAAGAGAGCCCTTTGTTATTTCATTAACGCGCTGTAGGCGCACAAGTCACTCTGCCAAGTTTAATTTGCTGCCTACGTAAGAATCGGCTTAATAAAGCTTATTTTTGAACAATAGGGGTGAACCTTTCAGGCCTCGGTCAGATGCAGAATGCCAGAGAGGGGTGCTGTAAATGTGAGTCTGTATTATGGTGAAAAGGTTTTTCAGTACCTTGAGCAGCACCTGCGTCATCAGGCTCCATAAACAGCAGGTTTACTCCAAGCCCATCCACTAATTATGTTATATATCAGCTTGTGGTGCTCATTATTACCATTGCTTCTGACAGCTTACTAACCCCTTGATGACCAGAGCTGGCTGCAGGGTTTGGCAATTTGTCATGTATGCAGATTATTTATTTTATGAGACGTCTATTTACATAGTGGTGGGAAATAACTCTCATAGAGATGGTCATAATTGACAAGATAATTATTCTGGCAAGTTTCCCCTATGAAAATCCTTTTACTGGCTCCCAATCCACTTCAGAGTCAGCATCAGGATCAGCTTCAGGATCCTATGTCTGGCCATACAAATCTATACACAAGTCTTGCCTGACCCACATTTCTGATCGGTCGGTCAGCAGATACACACCTGACCGCTCACTCCACTCTTCAAATAACCTCCTCCCAACCACTCCATGCATCTTGCACTCCCATGCAGAACTACAGGACTTCACTAGAGTCGGAATATAAGATGCGCTGAGAAAAAGTTGGTGTGTCTTTTATTCCAAAGATATGGCAAAAATAGGGGAATGCATGGAACGCATGGGAGCACTTACCAATCCAGTTGCTATACTCTTCTTCCCCTCACTCCTGCCGCTGTGTACGCAATCCTCTTCTCTTCTCCTGTAGCTGCCGATCTACATTGCAGCCACTTGTCACCACTGCTGATATATACCTCTAGGTCCTCCGTTCCTCTGTAATTCCGGATTTGGTTCCCTGGCATGTGCACTGCACGTCTTGTGTGATTCCAGAGCACAAACGTGTGCTAAGGTCATGCATGATGTGCTGATCATGTGCCAGTGAACCACATCCAGAAATGCTGAGGTTTTGAGAACCTAGAGCTATATATCAGCAGCGGCAAGCGGGTGCAGTGTAGACCGGCAGCTACAGAAGAAAAAGAGAAGAGGATTGTGTGTACAGCAGCTGGAGCGACGGGGAGAGGAATCAGTGGCATAGCTAAGGAGTTGTGGGCCCCAATGCAAGTTTTACAATGGGGCCCCCCCAAGCACTCTATACGTAACAAGTGGTATGGCACACCAAAACCTGCAAATGGCAACTACAGTGTCAGAGGTGCAAGAAGAGTAGATGGTGAACAGTTTGTTAATGTTTACCACTATTCAAAGTATCTATAGAAGTGATTATTATGAGCACAGGACCAATAGAGAGCTAATACTGTAGTTGAGGGAGGGCTCTTCGGGGCCCCTCTGGCTCAAGGGCCCCGATGTAGTTGCTACCTCTGCACCCCCTATTGCTACGCCCCTGAGAGGAATATAGCAACTGTATCCAATGAGAAGTGGTAGTGTAGTGTAGTTTAGTGTAGACTGTAGTGTAGTGATGTGTAGCTTAGCTAGTAGGGCAAACAGGGAATAGTGTAGTGTAGTCTATAGTGTAATTTAGTTAGTGTAGCTTAGCTGGTGGGTGCAGCAGAGATAAAGAGATAAGGGTAGTGTAGCATGTAGTGTGTGGTGCAGTGTAGCTTAGCTGGTGGGTGCAGCAGGGGTTACTGTACTGTAGTTGGTCAGTGTAGCTTAGATAGAGTGGCTTGGGGGAGTCCATAAGATGCCCATGTACTATAGATGCACCAGGTTTAGTAGTTTTGTTTCCCCCTGACTTTTCCCCCTCTAATTCTAGGTCCATATTTTATTCCAAAAACTACAGTAATTTGCCTGAAAGTAAGGAGTAAGCAGCAGTAACATAATGATGGCTAACACGGTACAACACTCTACTGCTACTGCCTGAAATTGAACCTGAACAGTGTCATGGATGTAGTTTTACATGCGGTGTTAGTCACCAGGAATAGGAATAGCTGCACTGTGCTGCCATGCCATTACTACACTGTGAGCCTCCATACAAGCGTACAGACTGCAGTGATCAGTGGTGTATAAAGGTAAGCAGGGCCGGATTTCTGGGAAGGCCACAGAGGCCATGGCCTAGGGCGATAAAATCAGATAAGATCAGAAGGGTGGCAGGACTTGGAGAGAGAAGAGGTTATATGTCAAAGTAAATAATCTCTTCTGGTCCCGCAGCGCAGCCAGCCAGCGCCCTGCTCTGCACTAATAGCTGAATTCCAGAGTTCCCCAATCCTTGCATCTCTCTCTCTCTCACACTTCTTGATGTGTTATAACATTCAGGATCAATCATAACTGCCACCTGATGATCCATTCCTGGTGATGGACATACAAGTGGATGTGAGAAATAAAAGGGATTTACATTACAAAGCAGATAGAACTAAGTTCCACTGAGTTTTAATGCAGGCATTCACAAAGTGAGATCTGCTAGTTTCTTTACTTTCTCTTTTACAGCTGTGACACTGACCCCAGAAGCAGTTAATTACTCTTATTTTCTAACCCTAATTTATGACTGTTTCTCTTTTGTTTTTTTCTTCCTAGCCAGCAGTGGTCTCAGTTAACTCTTTCCTGACTCATTTTCTGTCCTTCAGCTCCTACCATCTACAACTGCAGGAATAAAAATGCTGTTTGCTTCCCTTTCATTGCTACACTGTCACTGTCACCTGAGATGTTACTACCTCTATGCTAGTGTGTATGGTTTGGCATCCTGCTTTCCTGTAGCAGCAGAGCATTGTACCATCCTAGCCATCAGCGAAAGCAGAAAGTTTTGAATCAGGATGATACCATTGATTGGCTTAAAAGAAAAAGAGTAATCTTTCTGCTAATAAGCCTTCTTCAGACTTTGTTCCTGTATACTGCCAATATGTTAGAGCACACCACCATATGTACATTCAGCATTCAAAAGAGATACATAGATTTTTCAGCAAATATAAATAAATGTCATTCAGATGCTTTAAAGTGGAGCTGAACTCTTGCACAGGACAGAAGAAAAACAGAGAAATGTACCATGTATGTATTTAGAGAGCCTGTCTAATTCCCCCTCCTCTGTGTCTAATCACAAGTTGTAATTAATCTCTACACTGTGTCACCTGACTGCCACAACATCTAAGCTCATTTGAAAGCACAGGATGTTAACGATATGTCTGCTTCCATGAAAGCAGGAAGTAGACACACTGCAGTATTATTGCAGGATTTGTATCAGCTGTAACAAAGAAATGCTTTTCTTTAAAGGTTATGTTGTTGCATATCTTTTAGAGCAGAGAGGAAGTTTTGAGTTCAGGTCCACTGTAATTACAGCAGAACATCCAAAGTGGGTCCTGACAGGATGTTTGCTGCTTACCTGTTCTCTGTTTTGGATGGGCTTCTCTCCATTGCACTGCTCTGCCACCTGTTTGTGGCTCCAACTGCAGCCAGTCGCACAGAGGACAAGGAAGCAGCGCATGCTCTGGTCACTCGCGCTCCCTGTAATTTCTTACTCCTGCCCATGGCCGGTACAGTGTTATGCATTCTTGACAAGTACCGGTCATACATCAGCGTCATTTCTCAAGTATGCATGCCCAGAACACTATCAGCTGCTGTGCACATTCGGGCATGAGCGCAAATTACAGGAATTATTTGTTGAATAGGGCGCAGAGCAGCACAACTGAAATGAGCACACTGAAACCAGTGATCGCTAGTGTTGGACAGAATGTTTTTTGGTGGTGGGGGGGAGGGGCGGGGGTTGGTGACAGCAGGCCTAGGGCACTGGAAAGTACAAAACCGGCCCTGAAGGTAACAAAGCATTTAGGGCACACGCTGAAATCCTGCCCGGGAGGTAACAAGGCTACATCTTGGTATTGCAAGTGGTACCTTGAAGCGAGATATTACCAGAAAAAGTTATGGTACGATAATGTCCGTCATACAGTGCCATATAAACAAGTCAGAGTGTACATAACTTACCCAAAAACAGGCAAGGAGATATGTCCCAAAACACAACTCTAACAAAATTAGCCGGACGTTTCTCCCAAACAACATAATTGGTCCTAATGTCCCAGTAAACGACTAGACCCCCACTAACAGCCCCCATGATAGATCCCACAACAGCTCCCCAGTAACAAACAGCATACCATGACAGACCACCAATATCACACAGAACCCCACGACCACCCCCTTAACTCAGTTATAGACAGCATCCTATGACAGGAACCCCCGATAAGTCACACTGGGGATGAAACATGCAGCCCAGCGCAGGCATGGTGAGCCAGCCAAGGGACCAGTGAGTGGGACAGAGCCTGGGAAAAAAACTCATGCGCTTTTTTCTACTTACCTTGTGATTTCTTTTTATTTTTAATCTTTTAACAAAAGTCAAACAGTACTACACCATGAAAAAGCGTATATTTATTGAGGAAAAGGTGAAGGTGTATCCGGTGATGGCATTACAAAAGGGCAACACAGGGGGGTACAGAGAAGAAGTTGGTTGTTACAGAGGAAGGCTCACAGGGGGGTACAGAGCGGAAGTTGGTACTTACAGAGGAAGGCTCACAGGGGGGTACAAAGAGGAAGGCTCACAGGGGGGTACAAAGAGGAAGTTGGTACTTACAGAGGAAGGCTCACAGGGGGGTACAGAGAGGAAGTTGGTACTTACAGAGGAAGGCTGATTAACCAGAGGGGAGAAATGAACTGTAACAGTCCAGAGGCACTTATGGAACCCTATAAGCTAGGGTCTCACTACAACGGTGAGTGAATCCATATGGAGTAGTGGTGACGGCTTACCCTATCTACAGTATCATACTCCTTGTGGACCACCTGAAAGCTGTGTACACACTTAAGTATTTTATAATATATGTGGACTGTGTTACACCAGCTGCACTTCTTATATTTATTTACTAAATATCGGGGGATGAGCAGCACAAACCAAATGATATGCAACTCTAGGCAAAGCACTGGAGATCCTCAGTCTCCATAAGAAATATATAAATACAGAGGGGGCTGCAGCACACAACAGGAAAACAGTGACAGGGGCCCTTGGTCACGCTTTAACGTGCTTAAAGTGGCTCAGAGCTGAAGTAAATAAAACGTTTTATACATACCTGGGGCTTCTTTGCCCCATATGCTCGGATTGCTCCAATGCTGCCGTCCTCCTGTGCTCGCAGCTTCGGTACCAGGTCCTTGCACTTCCTTCAGTCAGTGCCAATCTACGCCGGAGAAGTGCACTTTTTTTGTATCTCTCCAGTAGGTGCTGAAGAGATATGTAGAGGGCGCAGTTTTCCGGCATAGACTGGCCCCGACTGATGGAAGTGTGGGGATCCAGTACCGAAGCTGCGAGCACAGGAGGGCGGTGGCGTAGGAGCAATCCAAGCATATGGGGCTGGAGGAAGCCCCAGGTATGTATAAAACGGTTTCTTTACATCAGTTCTGGGTCCCTTTAAGCTCACCAACTGTGTCAAACTGTCCCCAATCTGGTGAGTCCTTCCCTAACCATGAAAACATGCTATTTTTACATTGGACTTTAGTCCAATCAGTAGCTGATACCCCCTTTCCCAAAATAAATCTTTGTCTTTTCTTGAATAGATCATTAAGGGGCTCTACATGGCTTATATTGAAGTGAGACCCCTCCCACAGTGTGATGTCATGACCATGGTCCTGACAGTTTGCTGTCTGTGAACCTCTTTGCATTTTGGGAAATAACAGCTTTTTACAACTGCCAAGCAAGCAATATTTCCTTCTGTGTATAGAATTCTCGGTGATAAACGTTTCGTACAGATTGCCTGGCAGAACTAAAGATGTCATCACCAGTAAAAAAAATCAGAATGTAAATCGGGAAGAGGAAAGATTTTACAATGGGCAAACACTGACTAAATAATCTAGAAATTAATATTGTAAAAAATAAGCAATTTTATTAATTATCTTATTTTCACTACAGTTCCTCTGTCGCTCACGCCACAACTCTTGGGGCTACAATAGTTTACAAATATTTTAGTAGTATATTTTAATTTGCTGTTTTATTCTGCAGAGTTGTTTGTTTGTTTTTTTCTTTTAACCTACAAATCTAACTGCTGAAATCGCACAAGTGTGCCCGTCTTCCTTTGTAATCTAAATCAATCCACACCCAGCAAGCAAAGCTAGGACCGCATCAATATATCCCTGTTGGGTCATTCCTTCATTTCACAAATAGTGAAATAGCGTTGGGGACATAAATGAAGGCTGCTAAGTTTCCACAGCAACCAGATGTTTTCCTGCAGGTAGACAAAAATTCCTATTTTATATCTTGTTTGTGATAAGGATGTTTACAAAAGTCCTTTGTGCAAGCTGTTAAAAAAAAAAAAATGTTAAATGCCCTAATTAGCTGGAAGCTGATACTTATCCGTTTGGAGAGAGAAATTGGTATGCAATAATTCTATGAATCATAGCTGAAAGAAACCTTGTATAACCTGCAGAAAAGCAGTCTGTTTGCAATCAGATATGCAATTTCCATTAGGAATTTATTGCCAATTAAACTGATTTTAGTCTTCAAACTAATAAGCCAGGTTCTGAGTAATGAGGGGAAGAGGCCGCGTTGGTCGAAGCAAGTAATTTGGGTGCCGGCGGCGCTTCGACGGTTTGGGTGCCGCATAGACTGCAAAATTAATTGCGGCTATAGCGGGGCAAAGGAAGTAGTTTCGGAGCCTGTGGTACCCAATAAAGTTTGTTTTTAGGTGGCACAGATATCGGTGAAGGAAGCGGAAATTGCAGCGGGGGGATGAAGTTTGTTATAGTTAGGCTTCAGGTTTATCGATAGTAAAATATCTGTAAAAATTACCATTATTCAGGGCCGGTGCTACCATAGAGGCAAAAGGGGCATTTGCCCTGGGGCCCCGACCTCTGCTCGGGACCCAGCAGCGCCGACCCTGAAATATTTTCTTCTGCCAGCCCGCCCGCTCGCATTGCTCCCCGGGGCCCTGCTGCAATTACATTAGCAGCGATAATTACCTTATCCCCGTCGGGTGAGCGAGCGAGCGGGCAGCGGCTGCACTAGGAGACATGCTGTCTCCCTCCCACTCTATGACCCAGCGCGTGTTTACACATGACATGCTGGGTCATAGAGTGGGAGGGAGACAGCATGTCTCCTAGTGCAGCTGCTGCCCGCTCGCTCATGCGCTGGGTCATAGAGTGGGAGGGAGACAGTATGTCTCCTAGTGCAGCTGCTGCCCGCCCGCTCGCTCACCCGTCGGGGATAAGGTAATTATCGCTGCTAATGTAATTGCAGCAGAACTCCGGGGAGCAAAGGGGTAATGGGGGGGCGGGGGGCCCCAACACTGAAGTTTGCCCTTGGGCCACAGGGCCCCTTGAACCGGCCCTGCCAATATTCTACTATTGTATTGCCCATTGCCCAATAGTAGAAGCAGGTTCTAGATTTTTGGTGCCTTCAACTTGTGAGAAGGCGCCCCCAGACACCCCCCCCCCCCCCACACACACACACAGTGCAGATGTGTAGGTGGGTGGCTGGTGCCAACAGCTAAAGGTGGCTGGCTGAGGCAGCAGGCGCACACACAAGGCGTTTTCACACACAGGGAAATGAGAGGGCAGAACGGCACATGAAAAGGAGGCGGGGCTAGCAGAGAGAAGTGCATGTTTAAGTAAGGTGCGTGCCAGAACACACGGACTAACAGTAGACAAACTCTGTCTCTCTGCTCTGTGAGTCAGGAAGATGCAGTGGTGCAGAGGGAGATACTGAAAAGCAGCAGCTGAGTGTTGAGCTGATGCTGCCCCCTACAGTCTGCTGCCCTGAATCACGTGATTCAGTCTGCTTCATGGTAGGGCCGCCCTGTATAGAATATCGGTAATGTTACCAATATTCAACTAGAGGCTATCTCTAACACACAAATTATTAATTAATTATAGGTGCAAGTATTGGACTGGACAGCCTGGCCTATTTAAGAATTGTTGACAATACTTCTCCTAATTTCCAAAAGAAAAAATAATGTTCTTTGGAGCATAATATGTAAAGGACATGGCAATACATCAAAATAAGAGAAATAATGCAGTATTTTCAGAACATGAATTATTCAAAGAAAACGAATCACCTGTTCAGTCTGAGGCAAAATGACAATAATGTTTTAAATAAATACGATTCAGAAATGAGCATTTGGTGGAATAACCCTCCAATTTGCAACCACAGCGTTCATGCGTTTTTGCATGCTCTCCAACTGTTTTTCACATTGCTGTTGGGTAACGTGATACCACTGCTGCAAGAACATTAAACAGCTCTGCTTTGCTAGATGGTTTGTGACCATCCATCTTCCTCTTAATAGTTGAAATTTGGAGATTAAGCTGGTGAAGACAGCCTCTTAATTTGTTAATTCTCCATTTAGAACTTGATTCCTTTGGCTATGTGGCATGGAGCATTGTCCTGCTGGAAGTACTCATTCTTTTAGCAGAAGGAAGCAAATATTTATCAAGGCTAAGCTTGTATGTGGCTTGAATCATGCATCTTTCTCAAAGAAACATCTGCCCGATTGCCTTGACCAACCTTATTGAAGCATCTTCTCATCATCATTGACTCTCCTCCATATTTTAGTTTAACCACTTAAGTACCAGCAGTCTCTGCCCCCTTAAGGACCAGAGACTACTGGTAAAATAACAATGGAATGCCGACGGATCACCGCACATACACCGAACACCATCCACGTCGCACACCGGCATCCGCAGGACACCCAGTCATGTGAGCCAGTCAGGTGCCGCTTTCATTTGCTCCTGACTGTGTATATTAATGTAAGCCTATGGGAGTTACTTACTTTGTTAAACAGGGCCAGAGCCAATGAAATCGGCTCCTGACCTGCTCACAGGGCTCTGCAGTCATAGAGACTGACCGGGCGAGTGAACTGCAATGGGAGATGGAGGAGAGACAGTGGTAAGATTGGCGGGAGTGACGAAAACTGCGGATGTTCTCTGCAACGGTGAATTGAAATCTACACTCTGGCTGCCAGATCAGCATCAAAACAGGGCATAGTTTTCAATTAGCATGGCCCGTAAGTCGTTAAAAACATTTTTATTTGTAAACCAAGCACAATTAGTAAACAACAGTGAATTGAAAAGTGAATGCATACGGGTTGAATGGGTTCTCAATGTTAACAAAAATGTCCTCTTTCATATTTTACAGTTGGATCAAGACACTGTGGTTCTCCAGGTCTTCCCCTATCCATAAGGTAACCAGGTGTTGGGCCAAGGAACATTGAACATATCAGAAAATATGGCCTTATTCCAATCCTCTACTGTCCAATTTATGTGATTTTTAGCACACCTCAACCTGACCCTTCTTTGCTTCTCACTGATGAAGTTACCGTATATACTCGAGTATAAGTCTAGAAATTTAGGTCTGACTCACTATATAAGACTATAGGGGTTGACTTATAGACTAGTCACCCGCAACACTGAGCACACTGAGTAATGTGTGTACTATTAGTGACATTCCCATTTGCAGCAATTTACCCTGTGGTAAGTGACTCTTTCTTTATAAAGGAAATGCCAAGAAACACAGGTCTGAAAGTCCTGGCCACAACAATTAACAAGGAAAGGGCCGGGGGGAAATACTGAGATACAGGGAGGTGAGTAAATAATTGCCGAGTAATGTAGTTCAGTCACTAACCCCTCCTGGGCCTCAAGTGCAGCTGTTAATTCTTCCTGGTCCCCAAGTGAAGCCGTTAACTTTGCTGAGTAGACTTATACTTGAGTCAATAAAAAATTCCAGCTTAAGAGGACCAACTATTGGAGTCGACTTATACACAAGTCCGACTTGTATTTGAGTATATACAGTATTTTTTTTCTAGCTTTGCATGAGTTCAGCCCTGCCTGCAGGAACATGTTTTGAAATACTCTTGCCATGCACTTCACCTTAATCTCAGTTTGCCACTTCGTGTGAAGGTCACTTGATGTCAGCTTATGGTTCTTGATGGTATTCAAATAAGTTTAGCTCTTGCTTGGCTTTTATTGAGAACATTGTGCTGTGTGCGAAAGGTGAGGATTCTCTTATTCAGGATGCTGTTGGACAGTTTCCCAGTGTGCTGCACACACAGATGCCTTTGCATTTGGCTGATCAGAACCTCATAAAGAAGAATGAGATGTGCTTGTGCAGGAATTTAACAAACACTCAAATGGAAGAATGGCTGATACCATATGTACCATAAGTTGTAGATATTATGCTGATGTTCCATGGAGCATGAGATCTAAGCAGCATTTTTAGTAGGTTTCTCTTGAAAAAATGGAGAGAAACGCTACTGTGCTGGTGTCTTTCATCCTCTTCCCATTATTTTACCCCATTAAAGGCTGCTCTGTGAATTGTCCTTTGATGAAGTAGGTCTTAAACCATGAAATGCATTAAATGTTTTCACATTTTTAATACGGTACATTTCATAGCAGAATGTAGCCATCTATTGTTGATGACCTGTTGCCCACCTTGTTAAGCCCTGTACAGTATTTTCCTTTATTTATCACCACAATAGATAGATATACTATTCAGAAATGGTTAGGAAGTGATTACACTTATTTGTACTTCCAGCAGGTAATGTGAGATTATTTAGGACGTGTTATAGTCTGGTATTTTTTTTTTTTAATAATTCTCAGCAGTCTTCTTGAATAATAATAAATGCATTTGCACTGAATCTGCAAAATGCTATCAGTAATTGGTATTTTAATTATTATTGTTTTCATTGTATTTACAGTTTGAGCAATGTAATCACCCAGATACTGTTGCCTGACTTTTGATGAAAGGGACCCTGTGATAGTCTGCTTACTTTTGTAAGTAAAATAAATAATTGGAGGAAATTGGAGTTATAGCAGTCCATTAAAAAAACACACTACAAAACAATGGTAAAGAGCACTAGCTGGATTGTTTGAGAATTGCACATGAAATCTGGGAGTTCACCTGTCATGACATATAGACCAATATCAACAGATCCACAGGCATCTACAAAGCAAACATCACCTTTATTACTACAATTGGCATCAGAGCCGGGACAGGGTCCTCCAGCACCCACGTCTGAGACACCGAAGTGTTACGTGTTAAACCCCCCTAGTGACCAAGCTATTTTTTACAAAAAAGGTCAATACAGCTTTAAGGGCTCGCTCAGCACACAAGTGATTCCCCCCTTTTCTCCCCACCAACAGAGCTCTCTGTTGGTGGGATCTGATCGCTACACCATTGTTTTATTTTATTATAAATATTTATTTTATTATTTTATAAATCATTTTTTTTTTTTACTATTTATTCCCCAGCCCTCTCTCCCTTCCCTGCCAGCCAATCACTGTGATCAGCTGTCATAGGCTTCAGCCTATGACAGCGATCACTGCAGTGCCTCCCAGGGGGACAGTCGTGTCACACGGCTGTCCCCAGTACAGCGCTGCCTTAGATCGCAGCACTGTACTAAGTAAATAGTATCAAGTCTCCTAGCGGCGATCACAGCTGAGAGGCTGATGGTGGAGCGGAGCGCCGTCATTCATGTAGAGATGCACGTGCATCGGCGCGCGATCTCCTGCTAATCCCTGCCCCAGGACTTGACGCCAATTGGTGTTAGGCGGTCCTGGGGCTGCCCATTGGCATTACGTGGTCGTAGGGGGGTTAAAATCACTTTACTAAGGACATAGCAATGTAAGCTGAAGCAGCAACAACAAACAAACAAAAATGTTAAGCTGGCCATACACTTGACCATGAAGTTCACATAATCGTAATGTGAAATTTCAGGAAAGATCATGATTAATTTTGTTTCTAAACGTAGTCAGGAACTGTAATTTAACAATTTCACGTTATTTTAGTGTAGTTTGTTAATAAAAATGCCCCATACATGCATTCATCACCAAAATTGCTAGGTTTGTTAATAGTATTAGTGAGAATAAGGCATTTTTCTTTCAAAAAGACCTTGTAGTTTTTGATAAAATCGATTTTGAAAGTGCAAAGAAAAAATGTTTTTGTTTTTTTTTGATCAACAAAACTTGTTTATTGAGAAGTCACAGGTAAATGTTTTAAATGTGTGTGCAGCAGTCAGTGCATGACAATATACGTTTTTTTTTTTTTTTCTCAATTAAGTCTTTTATTGAGCAGTCAAAAAATAAAGTAACATAATACAAACACTCCATATTAATATGAAGAAATACAAGCGTCATTGATAACAACTGAAAGATACTGACAGTAACATACTTGTCTATTGATATATGAGCGTTATGAGAATATGCTAAAGAGAGAAACTAGGGGGATATTATATCCAGACTGAGTAGCTTACAAGCATGAATACAGCCAATAACTTTTGCCCTTCTGAAGCAACATAGGTGGGGACATTTGCCCACTGCGTCACGGAGGGAGAAGGAGAAAAGGAAAGAAGGATAGAAGATAGCAGCAGAGAGTATAATGGTAGCCAGCACTAAAGGCGTGATCAATGATTACGAGAGCAGGAGAGACTTATACTCCTGAGAGCATTGGAAGTCCCCCCACACCGACCAGGTCATGGAGTACTGTTCATTTTTGTCTTGGGAAAGCAGGATGGATCTTTCAATGGAATCAACAAAGTCTACTTTTTTAATCCAGGCTTTGATTGAGGGTGGAGCAGCAGATTTCCACAAAGCGGGGATCAAAGCTCTAGCAGCGTTGATCATATGAATTGTCAAGGTTTTTTTTGTATACCTTGAGGGGTTCATGAGTAGAGTGTAAAAGAAAAGTCTCCGGAGAAAAAACAATCCTATCACACAGAATCTTTTCCATAAGCTGATGAATTTGCCTCCAGAAAGGGACAATAAGCGGGCAAGTCCAAAAGATATGAAACAATGTGCCTTCATGCATTCCACATCTCCAGCAAAGGTTTGATATAGAAGGAAAGATTCTGTGAAGGAGAGAGGGGGTTCTATACCATCTTGAAATAATCTTGTATCCCAATTCTTGGGTGGTGACACACATGGACCCCTTCTGGTTAGTGGTGAATATTTTTTGCCATGTATCATCATCCATCTCCTGTCCCGAATCAGTCTCCCATTGTGTTTGAAAGTTTTTATTAGTTGAATCTAATCTACTCAGAAGCATCTGATATAGGAGAGAGACGAGATGACCAGGTTTATTTTTTGAGAGAATAAGATTCTCGAAAGTAGTTGGGGTTTGTGCCCAGTTAATCTTGCGTCTCAGCGAGTTCAAATAGTGACGGATTTGGAGGTATTGCCATTGTGTGAGGGTAATATCTGCACGTAGAGAGGAAATAGTAGAGAATGATCCAACTGTTCCCTGAGTCATGAATTCATGAGCTCTTGGGCTGTTGCCTGAGGGCCAGTTTTGTAGAAAAGGGATGTCAGTTGCAGGAGGGAAATTAGGGTTGTCAACGAGGGGGGGTCAGTCTCCCAGGGAAGGATGCCAGGCCCAAAGCCGCCAAGCCCCTACGCATTGCTCCAATAGATGCCAGTATAAGGGGATTACCCCAGTGGAGCATTTCTTTTCTCGGATTCTCCACCCAGCCCAATGCATCTGAGTTTATACCCACAGGATCTTGTTCTACTAGAACCCACGCTTTGGGGTTCTCTCTATTTGCCCATTCAACCACCCGACAGATTTGTGAGGCCAGATGATATTTGTGGATATCCGGAAGTGCCATCCCACCTTCCTCTTTTAGCAGGGACAAAATCTGCCTTTTGATCCTGGGAGGCTTGTGTCCCCAGAAATACTTGTTGATGTGTTTTTGAAGATCTTTAATGAATGTTGGGGGTAGCATAATGGGGATACACTGGCTAATATACAGGAATCGAGGTAGAAGATTCATCTTGACCGAGGCCATACGTCCAAACCACGAAAGGCTTTTTTGTGAGCCCCATCTAGTTAAGTCTGATTTTAGTTATTTGCCTATAACGGCAAAGTTTAACAGAAAGAGATCTTTTAAGTTGTGTGGTATGTTGATACCTAGATATTTAAGGGATTCCTTTGCCCATACAAATGGGAAGGTGTTTCTACAGTGATCAACTGTGTGGTCATCCAGAGAAACATTAAGTGCGTTTGACTTATTAAAGTTGATTTTAAGGTTAGATAGAGCCCCTAAATTCTTTAAACCTCTTAATAAGGTTAGGTAGGGACGTCAGCGGGTCTTGTAGATAGAATAGCAAGTCATCTGCAAAGGCTGATAGCACATGATAGGAAGGGCCAATCTGGATTCCCCTGATAGATTTGTCTTCCCGAATGGCGTTGAGGAAGGGTTCCAGTGTTAGAATATAAATCAGGGGAGAGAGGGGACAACCTTGCCTTGTCCCGTTGGTGATATTGAGGGTATTGGATAGAAGGCCGTTTGCTTTGACTCTGGCCGAGGGGTCGGAGTACAGAAATTCAATCCACTTCCTCATAGAGTCTCCCAGGCCTAGGCTCGACAGGGTGGCGCGCATATAGTCCCACGCCACCCTGTCGAAGGCCTTTTCAGCATCAGTAGAGAGTATAAAGGATTTAATTCCACGGCTTTTAGCATGGGCCATCACTCCAATAGTTCTCATCACGTTGTCCTTAGCCTCTCTCCCCGGGACAAAACCGGCCTGGTCAATACCTATGTGGGTGGGGACAAAGGGCAGGAGTCTATTAGCTAAAATTTTAGCAAGTAGCTTCACGTCAACGTTTAAAAGGGAGATTGGTCTATAGCTAGAGCAGAGCCTGGCATCCTTCCCCGGTTTAGGTATGACAGAGATGTGTGCCTCCAGGAGTTGTGGTGAAGGGTTAGTGGCAGGTAAGACTTTATTAAAGGCAGAGACAAATGATGGTGCCAGTAAGGATCTAAAGGTCTTATAATACTGGGAGGTTAAGCCGTCTGGTCCTGGAGCCTTACCAGGCTTCAAAGACTTTACAGCTTGGAGGAATTCGTCTATTGACAGGGGAGCTTCCAGGTCCTCCCTATCCGTTTGAGATAAGTTAAACGGCTTAGCATACTTGTGGAGGAAGTTTTGGATTTGTTCTTTCCTATTAAGAGGAGAATGGGACGTGGGCAGATTGTACAATGACTGATAGTATTTCCTGAACTCCTCCACAATCTCTTCAGGTTTTGATAGGTTACCTTGAATATTATTGTTAATAACTGGGATATTTGAGCGTAACATTTGCTTCCTGAGTGCTTTCGCTAAAAGTTTCCCACTCTTGTTTCCAAGTTCATAGAATATTTTCTTTCCTGACAAGACTTTCCTCTTGGCATCTACAAATAAAAGGTTATTAAGCTTAACTCTCGCAGAGTTTAATGCTTCAAGGGTTTGACTGGCTAGCGTATGTTTGTGAAGTGTTTCAAGTCTTGGAATCTCAGTGGATAAGGTTAGTATACCCTCCTCTCTTTCTTTCTTGAGTTTGGCCCCCATTCTAATAAAGTTTCCTCTGACCACCACCTTATGGGCTTCCCAAACTGTTAGATCTGATACGTCTGGGGTGGAGTTTTGTTCAAAATAAGATGAGAGAGACCTGGAGATCTCCTGAGACCTAGCTTTGTCTGTTAGAATGTTTGGGTTTAATTTCCACGATCAGGTCTTAGCGGTGATTTCAGGGAATTCTAGAGTCATGAAGATAGGGGAATAGTCAGATATCTCCCTAGTTCCTATAGAAGTATTACAAGTCAAAGATAGATCTCGCTGAGACACAAAAAGATAATCAATTCGAGAATATTTATCATGCATGGGAGAAAAGAACGTGTAATCCCTCTCGTTTGGATGTGAGATTCTCCAGGGGTCCATAAGTGTCAACTGTTGCAAGCTTTTCTTAATATGTCTGAGGGCTCTGTATGAGAGGACGGATGACCCATTAGAGCAATCCTGTATTGGCTGTAGAGGAACATTGAAATCCCCCCCTAGCACTAAAATACCTTGGTAGAAGCTCAACAGTCTGGAGGTTAGCGAGGAGACGAAGGAGGGTTGCTTATTATTTGGTGCGTAAATTGTTGCCAAGGTAATCTGTTTTGTACCGATTTTACCCTTGATAAATAGCGAGCGTCCCTCCTTGTCTACCTCCAACCCCTCCAAACTGAAGGGGATATCTTTATGGATAAAGATTGAGACTCCCTTAGTTTTAGATGTAGGGGATGTAGAGTGGTAAGCCAGGGGGAAGTTCTTGTCAAATTTGGGGGGGATGTGATGGGATCTCAGATGGGTTTCTTGTAAAAACGCTATATGGATATTCTTTCTCTGGAGAAAATCAAAAACAATCGATCTCTTTTCTGGTGTATTTAATCCATTAACGTTAAGAGAGATAAAGTTCCACCGAAGTGGATTGTGGTGAGTTTGTTGCATTATGTTAATGCAATCTGTTATGGCGAGTGTGAAGGGAAAATCTTCCTCCGTGAGATAGTCTTTAGCTGAAAGGAAAAAAGGAGAATAGAAAAGAAAGAGGAGAAGAAAAAGATAGATTAAGACAGAGTAGTGACGCAGTGGGGGATAAATCCCTGAGGTTTCACGCATATAGTATGCGATATTCAATACCCACGTGAGTACGACGTGGGGGAATGTACTCACCCACTAAGTGGGTAAACAGGTCAGTATATGACAATATACTGTGCGGGGGTAGTGGAAGACGTACAACTGGCTATTATTTTTCACTAAATAGCTGTGTGAATTTACCAAAAGTTAGGTAGCTCAATCACCTGTTGTTACCCATCTTGGTATAGCAATTTGACTCCAATGATAGCATTAACATTGGTGACTTATCAATCTAATATATTAATAGTGTTCCCTATGAATGCTGAACAAGGCATTGAGGAAGGGATTTCTCTCTAATGTAGACCGGCCCTCGATCTGTGGACGGGCGGGGAGGAGGGGCAGGGAGGAGGGAAGGAGAGTAGAGGGGAGGGGGAAAGAGAGGGAGGGGGGGACCAGGAAGTAGCCTGTGTTGCATGACTGTAACAGGAAATCAGAACGTGATGCGTAACCTGCCTAACGGCCAGATGAACTTAATAAAGTCTAAGACAAAGAAAGTGACCAAACATTTTCTTACATGTATCCTCACCGGGTTATAAACAGGTAGAGCTGCACATATTAACCTCAGTATTAGCTGAATAACGAGGAGATAGGCCTAGCTATAGCATCACAAAGAGAGTTTGACATTTGCATATGTGAGCCGGCGTGTCAGCCAAAACTTTGTATTGTACGGGTCACATTCATCTCAAGATTGGCAGGATAATACAGATTAAAAGCGATAGTATAGTCATATCATCAAAATCTGAAGGAAACATACGTCGTTCCCCTCCCCCCCCCCGATCCCCCCCCCCCCATCCCCAGCCACACTCAATTGGCAAAACTAAAGCTCAATCTCCTCCAAAGGTATCTTCTGAGGTACTGTAAGTTAAACATTAAAAGAAAAACAATATAAAAAAAAAAAAATTAAAGGCAGGAACTCTGCACAACCCGGAAAGTCTCCTTCAACATTCGGAGAGGAAAAGGAGCCCAAACATTTTAAAGTAGAGGAGTTACTCACGGAGCTACACCCATGTTATGTAAAGGTGTTGTGGCATAGATCGATGCAGTCTCAGAGGAAGCAAACACTGTTCTGTGAAACAGGGGCTCAATTTTCATCCGAAGAGGCCTGAGAATCTCTAGGGGTAGGGGATCTCTTCCGTGGAGTGGGGTCTGGGATGGGAAGAGTGAGATCTCCATTATCATCATTGCTTGCTTGTTTCCTCGTCTTCTGTAATCTGCTGGCGTTGGCCTCCCAGACCGACGGATTGCCGTCCCAGTCAGGAAGAGGTGGAGGTGAGATGTCCAAATCCGAGCAGAAATCTCCTAGGCCTTTTGCGCTTCTCAACGTATGGATTTTACCTCCTTGTTGTACAGTTAGTGCAAAGGGAAATCGCCAGCGGTAGGATAGCCCCTTTTCTTTGAGAGCATTTAATAGAGGTTTCAAGGCCCTGCGTTTGGCTAAAGTGATGGCTGATAAGTCCTGGTATAAATGAATAGGTTTCTCATTAAATAATATAGCCTCTTGAGATCTAGCGGCCTTCATTATGTTTTCTTTTAGAGGGAAAGAGGCCAGGCAGCATATGACGTCTCTCGGCAGGTCAGAGTCCATGCCCCGCGGCTTGAGGGCCCTATGGGCTCGTACGAACTCGATCTGCGTATCTGCCGGGCGATCTAACAGATCATTAAAGATGGCTGACAAGGCCTCTGTTATGCGCTCTGGTGACACGGATTCCGGAAGGCCTTTTATCCGTATATTGTTCCTGCGTCCCCGGTTGTCTAAGTCCTCGAGTTGTCGGGAGTGGTCTGTGAGCCAACTAGAATGATCAGCCGCAGTACGCCATAAGTATTGCACTTGGGCCGTTCGCTTTGTGTCAGTTGCTTCCAGGGTGTGGAGTCGCTCGCCAATGGCTGCCATATCGCTTCTCATCTCAGTTATGGCTGTTTGGAAGTATGCCTTTATATCCTCCGCCATAGCGTGGATGTCCGCTAGCGTGGGGGCGATTTGTCGAGCATCACTGACCTTCAGCCCAGTGTGTGAGGAGCTTTCAGCTGCGGCCTGCGGAGGCAGAGTGTCCTTAGTCGGCGCCATCTTGGAGCTTTGAGCGCGGAGTTGTTGGGAGTGGAATAACTCCGGGACCGTCTTGCCAATCCGGTGCTGGGTAGTTCCCTGGTCGGCGGTAGTAGTTAGCTGACACCGGGAACTCTTCGCAGCCATAAAAAAGCTATTGAGGAGTGCTGGAACAGAAGCTTCGGACGGGTGATATACAGGAGCTCGGGATTAAGCGGCCATCTTGTTGCAGCGTCAAGCCACGCCCCCCACAATATACGTTTTTAACCTTTCAAAACCATTTTTCCTGTGCATTTTCAAAATCGATTTTCTCAAAAATGTTTCAAAAGGCCTTTCTGAAAAATTGTTCCCACTGTCCCTCTTAACATACGTAGCAGTTTTGGTGGTGATAGCATGTATGTATATGTACATGTATATAATTGATCAAGCTGCAGCATTGCACTTTTTGATGCAGTGCAGCACTATGGGCCGTTGATCTACTGCCACTCCTGCCCACCCCAATAGACCTAGATCTTCCACCTTGTCGGATCAATACTTTTGCTCAATTTTTTGGTCCAAATTTTCTGAAAGTTGATTGAATGGACATTTTGGGGAAAATGGTCGAATCTGCAGGGATTTTAATGGCAAAATCAATAAGCGCATGGGCACCTTTAGCTTTCTTAATTTTTTGAAAGCATTACCCCTGTGGCAGTGACACGTGAGGTTCTCCCATGAGGAGATGGACTAGTCCAAAATCTAATAATCAATAGAGTGGCAGTGAAATTGAAAAGAGCAGCACATAAGTTGCCCGAGAAAACTCAAGAAATTATGAATAAACACTAGACAATACAATGGTATGCCAAATAATCATATCCAAATTTATTAAAGAATTAGTTTAGAAACATTAAAAACACATGGGATGGCCACCCCGTCACAACTCATCCACTCAGGCAGTCCACATGCAACCACAGCCACACGCCGGCATCTAAATTTCAGATGGAGAACGATGGTTCGAAGAACATCAGCGTAAACGGAGAAACAAAGGTGCTTCAAAACACAGATATGCAGACTGTTGATATCAGGGGAAGGGGCTGACAAACATATGCAGGCTGGTGTGGAGCAGTATCAATGTCAGCAGCAGAGTATATAACAGCGACAGCATGAGCATAGACAGCAGATATAGCAAGCATCAAGCGTCAAGAGCTCCCACTGCAAAAGCGCATCAAAAGCGCCAGAGATAAACAGCGTGATACCGTCAAGCCAGACTTAGCTCACCAGATCCATGGACGCTCACTGTGGATGGACTGTCCGCTGGATGAACCTGAAGGCTGTGGCAAACTCCTGGTATCAGCCAAAGGTGATTGCCGGATGTTGAACAAAGTCCTCATGAGCTCCGTAAGTGCACAGCTGTACTCAAGGTCCGAGCAATGTGGCTGGTGATTGGCTCAGCCGGGCAGAAAGCCTGGCAAAGTGGTCCTCAGTCAGACCGGTGGAGACCGACAGAGGGGAGATTGGGACGGCGTGGCGTCCCATGCAGGAAACGTGCGGCTCCCCCGACGTTTCGCCGGCTTCCGGCTTTCTCAAGGGGGCGTGGTTGCCAGCACGTGAGTTCCGACATTACTTAAGCTAAAAATAACCAACAGACACGCCTCTTACTCCACCCATTCGTGACAACGCGTATGCAATGTGCGCGACCGCAGAGAGGGAAAGCCAATGCAGGCGGCCGAGCAGCGGTGAACCAAAAAACTGCAAACGCAGTAGGTGTGCCCAAAAGGTGGCTATATTGGCCACGCAGGGTCAATCCTATCCAAAGGACAAAAAGGAAAACAAGAACAGACATAAGGGAACAGGGAGGATGAAGCAGATCCCAAAAACTACCATGTAGGTGTCAGAGCTGGTACCACCTAAAGCCAGCCCCTCAACAGACAAAAATGAAAACTGGGTCCAAGGGGGGGGGAAAGGAAGGGAAGAGAGGCACTGCGTGGAGAGCACAGCTGGCACACCGCTGCAAAGGCGCCCATATGCAAAGGCTCACCGCGAGCGCACACATATGCACCGCACTCAAAGCGTATACGCCATATTAATGGCGGTCATTCAATATTGTTATTTGTATTAACTAATTGTCATTAGATAAATTGATCGCAGAAAAAAATAGCCCATACACATACAATAAACTGAGACCTAATAGTGCCTCAGATAGATCTATTTATAAGAACCAAAAAGGCCCAAAAGTAACTGTCCAAAATCTAGGACACTATACAAAAGGGCAAAAGGGCTAGTAAAGAGGGGAAAGGAAAACATTACAACAGAACAACCCCGCCAACACACGTTAGAGAGGTCACACACTCAGGTCAGGGCAAAAGGGATGCACATATCAACGCGAAAACCAGGATCTAAAGGGGCAAAAAGTGAGCATAGCTGATTTGTTCATTTAAACCAGGAGTTAAACAGGCCTGAAGATTATAAATCCAACGGGATTCACATCGTAATAAGAGTCTATCAGGATTGCCACCTCTGATCGTGGGGTGTATCCGATCAAGAGCCATAAATTTAACGCCCCTAGTACTGCCATCATGTTCTAACTCAAAATGCCTCGCGACAGGAGAACTTGCGTCCCGATTCTCAATACTCTTAATATGCTCAGACATACGTTCTCTAAGTGGCCGCTTAGTCTTACCGACATAAAAAGCGCCACAATGGCATAAGAGAATATATACAACTAATTTAGTCTTGCAATTAAAGAAGTGGGACAGTGTGATTCTCCTGCCACGAGGCATAGGTACAACCCTGCCTACCTGTACAAACTGACAAAAGTCACAGCCGCCACAGGTATAAATCCCCGTGGTTAGGCAGTGTCTTTTGGGGGCAATGCCAGTAAAGTGGCTCTGAACGAACGCGTCCCTAAGGGATCTAGCCCTCCGGAACGTGAGACTGGGGGATGCCGGTGTCAGAGGACCAACCACAGGATCATTCCGTAGCAGGTACCAGTGTTTCCTGAGGATACCCTTAAGTGCAGGATGCTGCGCACAGTATCTAGTAAAAAAACGTAGTCCAAAATCTGCTGGTGAGATGGTCACAGCCATCAGATCAATAATAATACTTACTGTAAAGAGCTCCAAATACATTTTCCTCTGGGGCAAATGTAGGTGTTGTTTATGTATACATTTATTTATTTATTCATACATAAAAGTATATGGATGTGAAAACATAAAATTTAAACTGTAGTTTTTGTTTTCTTTTTGTTAACTGTTGCAACCAGCCTCTGCTCGCTGAGCACATGTACTTGCAATAATGCTTTTAGCACAATGGATATAAATGATGGCATGCAGAGGCCCAGCAATTTGTATAATATCAAAAAGATTCCAAATCAGACCACGCTCTGTCCGGATAAAACCTCTTGAATATAAGTCCTGTTGCCAGATACTGCTGCTCCAATAAACTTGTGGGAACCAAGTGGAAAAGACTCTCTAAAAACAAAAACAAAAGGAGCGCTTGTATAATATCAACAACTTTATCCTTCATAGCACAGTACAGATCATGTAAATCTGTGCTATAAATGATCATGGAAAAGCACACCAATCAGTTATAAAATCAAAAATGTAAATAGTCAGCCTTAGCATCATAATAGGTATCAACATGTGTGTGTGCTGACTTGTACTACTGTGTGGGACTTTATCGTATAGCATTTGCAGGATAGGATAGGATATTAGCACTCAGCACTTTCATACTAGACCCTTCCATGGCAATGAGGGCATCTTATCCAAATTATTTTGGAAGCAAACATCCTCCATTAGTGTAGGTATGTAGCACCTAACCTGTCTCGGCTATAACGAGCGCAGTTGTGTCTTTAAGAGGCCCTGCAGCTCTATGGAGCTATTGTCAATCAGGTGCAGCTTGATGTAGATGGGCTGCCATTCTTCTCTACTGTGTACAAAACTGTAGGTTCTACCTTTTATTACGGTATGTTATTATCCATTGTTTTGTGCTTTAGGGCTTAATGTGCAATAGAGCTTAAAGAGGAACTCCAGTGAAAATAATGTAATAAAAAAGTGCTTCATTTTTACAATAATTATATATAAATGATTAAGTCAGTTTTTGCTCATTGTAAAATCTTTCCTCTCCCAGATTTACATTCTGACATTTATCACATGGTGTCATTTTTACTGTGGGCAGGTTATGCAGCTGCTCCTAGTTGTTTTGGCTGTTGAGACAGCTGTAAACAGCCATTTCCTGTCTGTGAACATTGTTACATTGTGGCAGTTTGCCCAGAGTACCGCGGTACCAGAGCTTCTTGTGGGAGGGGTTTCAGCACAAAATCAGTCATACAGCGCCCCCTGATGGTCTGTTTGTGAAATGCAATAGATTTGTCATGTAAAAGGAGGTATCAGCTACTGATTGGGATAAAGTTCAATTCTTGGTCGGAGTTCCTCTTTAATTCGCAATACCATTTGTGGTAGGATGGCCACTCAGGAAATACGAAGTGTAAACATTGGGAATTGAGTATTTCTCATATTGACCTCCAGCTGTATAAAATGGCCCTTCCCCAACGTTTTACATACCTTCTTTGTTTTTTTAAATAGCAGCATGTTTTTTGGACCATTTTGTAGCAATATCTGCAATAGTTGCTCTCCAGAGGCCTTAACAAAATAGCAGGTTTTTCCCCATTAACTTCAATGGTGTTCAGAATTGGATGCCTTCTGAATCCCAAACATTTACCTGTTTCCAAGATACCTTGTTAAGGTTAGGTCACTGCACTGTACAGTATCCAAGTACAAGTAGTGCTGCAAAGTATAATCATAACAGCAAGCACAGACACACACACACACACACACACACACGTACACACACAATAACACGCATGCACACACACACACACACACACACACACACACACTCACAGATACACTCTCTCTCTCTATCTCTCTAGTGGTTTGCCGTTTGCAATATTCTGTGCATTTCCCTATCTGCATTGAGAGTGCTAAAGGGAGAATCAGATACTTGTTATTGGAAATACGGTTTCCATTGGAAGAAATAATAAATAAAGCTGCTCACTGATAAAGAGGAATGTTACAACAATCCCCTCCAAATAGAATCTAACTACAGTGGAACTGTGGTGCCCGGAATCTTCAAGCATTATAGTCTTGCAGCTCCAAGCACCAGTTGCTAGGCTATTTACAGGAGTGTGAATGCTATTGTCAGCAGAACTAGATATACAAATGATACAGCAATTATTACCAGGTCAAACACATTCATAAACACACACAAAAATCCCTTTTTACTCTTGTTTAGTGTTGGGCGAACAGTGTTCGCCACTGTTCGGGTTCTGCAGAACATCACCCTGTTCGGGTGATGTTCGAGTTCGGCCGAACACCTGATGGTGTTCGGCCAAACCGTTCGGTCACATGGCCGAACGTTCCACGAACGTTCGGCTAGCGCTCTGATTGGCCGAACGGTCACGTGGTTCGGGTAAATAAATACCCGAACCACGTCATATCTCCGCCATTTCTCTGTGGGTTTAGCTTTGGGTAGGCAGGCAGGGTAGTTCGCTCTCCAGCCACGCTAGCCAGGGTCCCCCCCAGTCATTGTGTGTCGCTGCTGGGAACAGTAGTACACCGCTCGCTCAGCCACACTATATATAGCATTGGTTACTGCCACTGTGTACCTCGCTCAGCCACACTATATATAGCATTGTGTTTACTGCCACTCTGTGTACACGGCTCAGCCAGACTATATAGCATTGTGTGTACTGCCACTGTGTACCTCGCTCAGCCACGCTATATATAGCATTGTGTTTACTGCCACTCTGTGTACACCGCTCAGCCAGACTATATAGCATTGTGTGTACTGCCACTGTGTACCTCGCTCAGCCACGCTATATATAGCATTGTGTTTACTGCCACTCTGTGTACACCGCTCAGCCAGACTATATAGCATTGTGTTTACTGCCACTGTGTACCTCGCTCAGCCACGCTATATATAGCATTGTGTGTACTGCCACTCTGTGTACACGGCTCAGCCAGACTATATAGCATTGTGTGTACTGCCACTCTGTGTACACCGCTCAGCCAGACTATATAGCATTGTTTACTGCCACTCTGTGTACAACGCTCAGCCAGACTATATAGCATTGTGTGTACTGCCACTCTGTGTACACCGCTCAGCCAGACTATATAGCATTGTTTACTGCCACTCTGTGTACAACGCTCAGCCACACTATATAGCATTGTTTACTGCCACTCTGTGTACAACGCTCAGCCAGACTATATAGCATTGTTTACTGCCACTCTGTGTACACCGCTCAGCCAGACTATATAGCATTGTTTACTGCCACTCTGTGTACACCGCTCAGCCAGACTATATAGCATTGTGTGTACTGCCACTCTGTGTACACCGCTCAGCCAGACTATATAGCATTGCGTACTCTGCCAGTCAGTGTGTATATTGCTGGGATCAGTAATACTCCACTCACCGCCAACCACTATATGAGCTCACCATGAGTTCCTCAGAGACCTCCGCTGTGAGCAGCACTCCCAAAAACAGCAACAGCCAACGCCCCACGCAAGCTATAACATCCACCCCAGCAGCCAGTGGTCAGCAGCAGCCCTCCCCGGAGGAGAACGTTGTGTCCATCGGTCCGTCGCCAGAGCGATTAATGAGGGCTGCCATTGAGGAGATGATGGGGCCTGATGTGGAGGAGGAGGTCTGGCTCAGGCCAGCATCCCAAGTTAATGTTGAGGACGATGAGGGGTCTGTGTCTGGGGATGCTGGGGTGGCAGAGGTGGTGGGTGGGTCAGACTCAGGAGAAGAGTTGTATGATGAGGATGATGATCGGGACCATCTGTATGTGCCTCAGAGTCCGACCCCGGAAAACATGTTGTATCGTGTGTTTAGGTACTAAAATCTGCGTTCCCACTTCCCAGTACTGCCCGCAGTGCCCGGGTCCACGGATCCATATAATTTTTTGGGCAGCACTATCAAACTGTGGTACTATGAGTGAGTTGCCATGGTCCTTCTGTGCTGCCTGTCACACTCACCATCTGTCTGCAGATGGATTGTTCAACACAGCTACGCCATCTGACATGTAGTCCTGGACCTTGACCATCTTCTCCAGGCGATTGGTGTTGGAGGACGTGGAACTGCCCGATTGCTGTTCTGTGGGCTGCTGCATGGGTGTCAGAAAATGTTCCCACTCCAAGGACACTGCCAATACCATTCCCTTTTCGGCACTAGCAGCAGCTTGTGTTCTTTGCTGCCCTCCTGGTCCTCCTGGGTTTGCTGAAGTCAGTCTGTCGGCGTACAACTGGCTAGAGAAGGAGGAGGATGTCAATCTCCTCTCTAAAGTCTCCATCCTCAAGGGCCTGCTGGAATTGTTCCATTTTTGACCTGTCTGACACTTTCTTCAATCAGTTTTTAACATTGTGTTTGTATAAACTGGGTATAAACCCAGTAATTGGTGTTGTCCAGATTCCAGAATAATGAATAATAATGAATAGTGAATAATGCGCGGGCCGCGTTCAATGCAGTCTAGCATGAATTGAGCCATGTGTGCCAGAGAGTCCTGCCAGACTCCTCTGTCTTCATGTTCTTGTGAGCGTTGTGATTGGTGTGATGCACCATATTCGTCACCAGCATCACTTTCTTCCTCTTCTGCTGTCCATTCCCGCTAAATTGTGGAAGTCCAACGTGCACCGCTCTGTCCCTCGGCAGTGGGGGCATCCAATTCCTGCTCCAACTCCAGCTGTTCCTCGTCCTGTTCTTTGTCATAGCTGGGACCAGCGTTTCCTGAGGCAGGTTGCCTGATGTTGGTATCATCACGCTGATCGTTTTCATCTTCAGAATCCCCCACTTGCATCATGCCAGCGGTTTTCCATCTTCAACATTGATTTCTTCAGTAAACACAGCAGTGGTATTGTAATGCTGACTGTAGAGTTGTCACTGCTCAGTCACGCAACGTGGATTGCTCAAAATTTTGGAGGACTTGGCAGATATCCAACAAGGTGTCCCAATCAGATCCACAGAAGCTTGGTAGCTAGCTGCTGGAATGCGCCTCGGCACTGCGCAAAAGCGTGCTAGCATGTGCAGCGTAGAATTCCAGCGCGTAGGGAGGGACATCACCCAGCGAGCGATGGTGCGCTAGATTGAAGCGCTCCTGCATCTCTTGGTGAGTCCTTCAGAAGCGGTACTGGACTTTTAACAATGTTTGTTTTTTTTTCCTTCAACAGAAGATCTGCCACGTTGGAGTGAGGAGGACGCCGCCGACCCCGACACCAAGCTGAACCCCGGCGAACTCCAAGCAGAGGATCTTCAGGAACCCTCAAGGCTTTGAGCAAGCTGAGGAGGATCAGCAGTCCCGACGAGACCTCTCCTCCTCATATGCGACTGAGTGCAGTGGAGCTCCCCAGAACAACCTCTCAGTTGTCACTTTGTCACTTGTCACTTTGTCACTTGTCACTTTGTCACTTGTCACTTTGTCACTTGTCACTTTGTCATTTTGTCACTTGTCACTGGTCACTTTGTCACTTTTCACTTTGTCACTTGTCACTTGGTCACTTGTCACTTGGTCACTTGTCCAGATGATCTCGGTACACCTCCTGCGATTCAAATTCCTGCACACATTGCTCTGGGATTTGGGTGTGATGAATGATGCATCTAACTGGCCACCGGAGGCAATTAAGGCCTTCAAAACATTGAAAGCAGCTTTCTGTTCCGCCCCCATTTTGCGTCATGTTGAGTTGTTGATGTCATGGTCATCCTCGGCCTCGCCTTGCATTTCAGTGCGAGGTGCATTTTCCACAGAAAAAGGTTGTGAATCCGGGCACAACATTTGTGGCTGTTCCATTGACCTTTCACAGGTAGAAGATTGTGGGGGTGGGAATAGCTCCTCCGAATAGCCCATTGTGTCCTGAAAACTACTCATTGCATTGGTTTGCGCACACATTTTTTTGTCCTCATGCAAGGCCTGAGTTGCACCTGAAAGCGTGGCCTTCTCCTCCTGCGCCTCCTCCTGTTCCATCACGTCTGCTGCTGCTGGGTTAGCGTTGACGCCCGGTCCCTGTTTATTGAACCTCTTATCTTTATTACATTTATGACTGCATGGCGGTAAAAAGCATGCTATCCGCACGCTTCTTGTCCTCATGCAAGGCCTGGGTTGTTGTGTCTCAAAAAGCATGGCCTTCTCCTCCTGCGCCTGCTCCTGTTCCATCACGTGTGCTGCTGCTGCTGGGTTAGCGTTACCGGTACCTTTTCCTGGAACCTCTTCTCTGTATTACATTTATGACTGCATGGCGACAAAAAGCATGTTACCTGTGCAAAGAAACATGACATTTTCCACATTTAAAAGACAGTTTTTCCTTTGAAACTTTACAATCAATTTTCTCAAAAACTATAAGCTCTTTTTCAAATATTTTTTTTCCTCTTGTACCCACTCCCAAGGTGCACATACCCTGCTAATTTGGGGTATGTAGCATGTAAGGAAGCTTTACAAAGCACGAAAGTTCGGGTCCCTATTGACTTCCATTATGTTCGGAGTTCGGCGCGAACACCCGAACATCGCGGCGATGTTCGGCGAACGTTCGCGAACCCGAACATCTAGGTGTTCGCCCAACACTACTCTTGTTATGGGAGTATTCTGTACAGCTTCTGTAACAGAGAAGATAGATAGATAGATAGATAGATAGATAGATAGATAGATAGATAGATAGATAGATAGATTAGAGGTTTCATTCTTCAGAAATCTTTCTCCCATCCTTATCGTGCCCCCTGGTTACATTAACCCTCATTAATGACCCCTTCATTATAGTGCTGTCCATTGAGTGCTCCCTTCATTGTAGTGCCTTCTATAAGTGCTGCTTTCATTATGATGATATTATGGTGCCCTTAATTACAGTCAGGAGTGTAACTACTGGAAAGTAGCTCCTGTGACCACAGTGGGGGTACAGAGCCGTAAGGGGGCCCCAACTACTACTTCTCTTTCTCTGATAGAGAGGTCTGTCCTTCAGATCAGGTGTTTTTGTGGATATACTTTTTTTTATATCTACAGTTAGATTGTCCCAAGCAGGCCTGAATTTACATTGCAGGAGCCTATAGTCACAGATATCCTGGCACCCTACACTTCTCCCCCATGAACCTACAAACCCCCACCAAACTGCACTGCAAGTGTGTTGGCTGTCCCAGCTGTCACTAATCCCTTACTTAACTTGTCCGGTGTAGGTAGCTACAGGTGCCCCTTAGTATTAGGTAGCCAGAGCTATCCTCAGTATTAAGTAGCTAGAGGTGCCCCCAGGTTAAAGTAGATCTCATCAGTGGAAGGCTGAGCATCGGGTCAGTAACTTCTCATTTACACTCACCTCAGGACTCTGTATAGGGAAGGGAGGGAGGCACTTGGGGAGGAGAATGAGCCACATTTCCATCATCAGGTGCCTGTAGGCACGTGTCTACAGTGCCTTATGGTAAATTCAGCCCTGGTCCCAAGTTATACTACATGGATACTTTAGGTAGATCCTATTATTAAGAAGTGGTGAAATTGTACAATCAAGTAGAGATGATCAGAAATGCCAATTTCTGAGTCCGCTGAAATACTGATTTCCGTCAATGCCGATTACTGATACTGCAGATTTCCGTATTTCTATTCCGATTTCCAAAGAGTCTTTTTTTGGTATTTTTTTTACATTCTCTGATTGGCCAAATACTTCTGAGTAGACCCTGCCTTCATTGATTGGTCCAATGCTTTCGAGGTCTGTGATTGGGCTAACATTATTGTGTTGCTGTAATGCGGTATTAGAAATCTGATCTCTGATTGGAAATGGAATCGGAATGAGCATACAATTAACCATTTCTGCCACCCGGATGTGAAGCTCACGTCCGGGCGGCTGCTCTGCTGCGGTGCCGCGCTTCGGCGCACTCCCGAGCATGATCGTGGGCGCGCCACCGTGCCCCCGTGCTGTCCCCCGGTAGCCCTGGGATCAGTGAACGGGAACATGGTTCCCGAACACCGATCTGTGTCCCCCGCAGAAAAACCGAAGCGCTCATACTAGAGGCTTCAGTCTTTCTGCGCGTAAGCTTAGCGAGAAGCACAAGGAGAGAAAAAAAAACTCAAATAGTAAAACTACATCTACATATTTTTTACAATACTATTTACACATATAATAACATTACAAATTAACTGTTTATTTCCCACACCAAAATTTTACCCAAATAAAAATTTTTATGGAAAAAAAAATTACAATAAAAAAAGACATAAATAGTTACCTAAGGCTCTGAACTTTTTAAATATGCATTTGAAGGGGGTATACTATGAACATTTTTTAAATTATAAGCTTGTAAATAGTGATGGACGCAAAATGGAAAAAATGCACCTTTATTTCCAAATAAAATATTGGCGCCATACATTGTGATAGGGACAAAATTTAAATGGTGTCATAACCGAGACAAACGGGCAAATAAAATACATAGGTTTTAATTATGGTAGCATGGATTATTTTAAAGCTATAATGGTTGAAAACTGAGAAATAATGATTTTTTTCAATTTTTTTCTTATTAATCCTGTTAAAATGCATTTATAAAAAAATAATTCTTAGCAAAATGTACCACCCAAAGAAAGCCTAATTAGTGGCAAAAAAAACAAGATATAGATCAATAAATTGTGCTAAGTAGTGATAAAGTTATTAGCGAATGAATGGGAGGTGAAAATTGCACTGATGCATAAAGTGAAAAATCCCCTCGGGCTGAAATGGTTAAGATTGCATTATTAGTGGGCATCTTTAGACAGGTAAGAACCCTTCACCAGCACTGTTTTACACAGTCAGTTATACAAGCTACCTTATGATGACCATTACCATACCACTATGCTGCCATCAGGGCCGGAGCTACCTTAGGAAAAAATGGGCCCCAGGGCCCCAGAGCGTGTAGGAGCCCCCAAGGTGTCCCTCCCCCATCTTAACTGTTGCTCCACTGGGACTCTGCAGAGTCTGTTAAGTTGGAAGGTTTTTGGGGGAGGGTCAGCAGCCAGCTCTTGGGCCCAGGAGGAAAATTTGGCTGCAACAAAGGGTCTCTAATGCCTTTTTTTGGTCATGGGGTGTCTGTTGGGGGGGCCCCCAGGCTAATTTTGCCCTAGGGCCCAATTGTTACTTGAACCAGCCCTGGCTGCCATCACTATGACAACTGTTAGAACATGCAACCTATATACTTATGTACATAATTGTCTCACTATACTATTTTTCACTTCTTTAATTATTTTTATTGGACCCTCATAAGCTGCATTAATATTGAAAGCAGCACTCAGAACATATTCACAGCAATTTAGAGTCACAGTAACCTCCAGCTGTGCCTAACACAGTTTATGCAATACAATTAAGCAATCAGCCTTCCAATGTCATAAGAGTGCCCAGCACTTTATATTTATTTATCAAGCACAACCACATACTTTAGTTATATCTCTGCAGCTACTTGGTACTTTACACATTATTAGTGATGAGCTGAAATTTCACGTTTTTGTAATTATGACACAACATTTGCAATTATGACATGAAATTGTAATGTGTAATTGTCAAAAAATTCATAATTTTGTAATTAACAAAAAGTGGGACACCGAGAGCACAATATAGTGTAGTATGCACTGGTAAATGAAGGCGTGTGGAAAGAGTATGTGCAATATACTCACAAGTCAGGGTTACCGCATAGGCAACCACTGTAGGGAGTTTAGTCCTGTCCCCAGGCACTCAGGATTAAGAAGCCGCTCTCGGTAGATTAAAGAAAAAAGGGGTAACATCCCTCCACCAAGGGTGGATATGTGTGACGTAGTATGGATACAGAGGCGCCAGAAGGATAAAAATCTAAAATTTTTAAAAATGAGGAGGTATTGGTGGACTTACCTCCTCTGGGCAGACACAAGAAAATGCCAATCAATTTTCAGCAAAACAATTTATTTACATACTCTAGTAAAATACAATGCGTTTCGCAGTAGTGACCCGCATCCTCAGGCGATAAGATGGAGCATATACAAAACAGGTCTGGTACTATGCCAAGTGCCTCTGTTTTGTATATGCTTCATCTTATTGCCTGAGGAAGCGGGCACTCTCGCGAAACACGTTGTGTTTTAAAATGAGGAGGTAGTGGTGGACTTACCTCCTCTGTGCAGACATAAGGAAATGCCGATCAATTTTCAGCAAAACAATTTATTTACATACTCCACTAAAATACAACGTATTTCGCGGGAATGCCCGCTTCCTCAGGCAATAAGATGAAACATATACAAAACAGAGGCACTTGGCATAGTACCAGACCTGTTTTGTATATGCTTCATCTTATCGCCTGAGGAAGCGGGTCACTACTGCGAAACGCATTGTATTTTACTAGAGTATGTAAATAAATTGTTTTGCTGAAAATTGATCGGCATTTCCTTATGTCTGCCCAGAGGAGGTAAGTCCACCACTACCTCCTCATTTTAAAACATTTTAGATCTTTTTATCCTTCTGGCACCTCTGTATCCATACTGTCATCATTTTGTAATTCATCATTTTGTGTCGGAATTTCATGTTTAATTTTAATTTTGTGCTTAATTTTGTGCTAGTTGTAATTTTGTAATAAAAAAAAATTAAATTTGTAAAACAAGAAAATTACACAAAATTACGAGTAACACGAACTTGTACTTTTGTGTTCTACACAAAAATTTGCCCCGAAAATTACAATAATTTTAGTAATTGCAAAAATGTCATCACAAAAATCATAATTACAAGAACTATCATAATTATGAAAAATGTGTGTACTGTCATAATTATGCAACATTTTGCATAATTTATCATGATTGAGATTTTTCCATACGATCGTAAGAACAAAGATTATGCAAAATTTCACAAAATCATGATTAGCACATTACAATAATCACTACACATTTACTCTTTTCCAACTGTCACAGATTATTATGAAGTGTTTTATAAGATTGTTTTGTTGATAACATCCTATTATAAGGGTATTATCATTTTTTTCTAGTGCTAGGAGTAATCAATTTCTTGCACAAAGACCAGCACACTCCACTTCTGAATATTAGCGTTTACGTCATTTAGATGCTTTTACATGCAATAGTAGTTGCAAGCCAGGGAATAATCTGGCAAACAGACATTACTAGAGATGGCCCAAAAATAAAATTTTTGGTTTGCGAACTTCAAACGCAAATTTCTGCAAAAGTTTGCGAACAGGCGGATCTGTTGAACTGCCATAGACTTCAATGGGCAGGCGAATTTTAAAATCTATAGGCATTGTTTCTGGCCACAAAAGTAATGGAAGAGTTGTTTCAAGGGGCCTATGACCTGGACCACAGCATGCCCGGAGGGGGATCCATGGCAAAAGTCCCACCAGAAATTACGTAGTTGACACAGAGTGCATTCTTAAATTTGTGGAATGAAGTGTTTTAAAACATCCAGCGTGCGTACACGGCAATAAGGTAGTGTAAGGGTTAGGCCCGATTCACACTGACATAAGAAAAACCATGTTTAACGCACCACAAACAACCAAAACGAGCTTTAGTGATAACGTCAGGTGAGCAAATCATTGTTTTTTGCTAGTTGACACCTCCAAGACATAAATGTTAGTCCTCTTGGTGGCAATCTTTGTGTAGTGGTGTGTAGTGGCCGCCGTGCTAGTGCACACGTTCATGGGTGTGCAGGCGATTACCGTTTTCCAGCCTCTATGGTCCGGCTGAAGTAGTTGTCAAAGTGATCAAAAAACACTGATTCTGCACTGAGGCCTTATACAGGGGGCAGTAGTGGATACAAGATGCCAGTAGTGGTGGTTAAGGATTATTGGGTTATGGTCAGTGCACTATTAGGACCAGCAGACCTGGCTCCAACAGGTAACTTGTGCACTGGACATAGAACAGCAATACAATAGCAAGAAAAACAATGTAACAGCCCTAAGAAGGGCTTAGCTGTTCAGGACAATGTGGCAGCAGCAAGAATCTGCACTGAGGACGCAGAACACAGGCCTACCTAACACTCACCCTGACAGCAGCCCACTCTCCTTGATCTGCCTAGCACAGAAGTCAAACACAGACTGCAAAATGGCTGCTGTGTTGGCATTCTGATAGGTGGGGGGGCGGTCTAGGTGGGAGGGAAAGCTGATTGGCTGCCATGTGTCTGCTGACTCTGGAGGGAATGGTCAATTTTTAGCTCCATTATAATGTATACTGGGTGGGTCGAACACTCCAAGTGTTTGCCTGACAATGCAAACACAAACACCCCTTGTTTGCTGCAAACTATTTGCCGGGCGAACAGTTCGTGCCATCTCTAATAGTTACCATATACAACCACCAAGTGATCCACGTGACTAACATTTAAAAAGCAGTCCATTAGCACAGCAATGCATTGGGCTGGCATGCCCATCGAATGGGAGGAACTCCTTTCTCCAACCACATCCGGGCATCCTGCCGCCTCATACAGTAGGTATCATATCAGGCAAACCCTCAATGTGCCGCCTCCCATATCACACATGGTACAGCCAATCAGTGAGAGGGACCTGCGCCGCAATAGTCTGTTGCTATTACGTACAGTAGGATAACCCCGTGCTGGACTAGATCAAGCAACTACGCTCCTAGTGATGAGCCCAAATATACCCACGTAATATCTAAATTACATGGCCCAGCAACAGAGAATGAGGCCGGCGGCAATCAAACTACTTAGCCCAACGCTTTCCTCTAAAGAAATTTTATCCGAGAACAGCACCCCCTAATGGCTGCTATTTTTCCTATGTTGGACTATGAACATCAGACTTATGCTGGAAAAGGCCAGTGTCAGACATACTGCGGCATAGGTTTGGAAAGGGTTAAGCTGTAATTTAATAACACTCTTTTATTATAAATACCTGTACATGAAAGGTTCATAGTAAGGCCTCTTATCTTTAATGTTATTATTGCAGCTGTTGGTACTTTAATTGAAAAATGTTATTGGTAGCTGGAGACCATTACACAATGGGGGAATTTTTTTTTTATTTGAGAACCTGGCTCTGAAAAGAACACACACCTACATTAAAAGCTTAGTAAGAATAGTATAAGCCTAGTGGAATTAAATAAAGGAAATTAATAATTTTACCTAATGCTAGTCATAGGAGAGGGGCTAATGGCTGATGCTCTTACATAGTCAGGGGCCCTTTTGTTAAGCTGTTCTGTGACAATTTCCCAAATGGACCAACTCGCTGCAGTGTCTTTGACACAAAAGACACCCTTTGTCGCCCCTACCTTGTGTTAGAGACGCTGCAGGAATATATATTGGGACAATGTTTCCTATTTGTTGTAATGTTTGATAAAACTTTTATTCATGCATTTAACCAAGTTTCCTAAGTTAGAGTTACATTTCTTAAGAGTTAAATTGAGTTGCTGTATACCAACTATTGAAATTAAATGTTCTCCCTGAATGATGACCATGATGACTTAACCCCCCTGGCAGTATGATTCTTTCCGGATTTTAGGGTCTAAAAGCAGTGCAATTTTTTGCAGGCTTTTAGATCCTAAAACCAGGAAAACATCATGCTGCTACAGAGCTTGCATCAGCCCCTGCACTTAAAGTGAACCTTCAGACTAAAAATCTACTCAGCAGCACTGAAAAGGCTTGGTGTTCACGGCATCAGAACTTTGTTTTTCTTACCCAAGCCTCATTTTTAGCTGCACAGAAGAAAACTGCCTGGGCATTTTTCCCCTGATGCTGTGCAAAGTATGATGGGATTTCTAATGTTGCTCCTTCTGCTGTTTTGGCTCAAATTTGTTTTTTTTTACATTTTGAATTTGTGATTTGAAGCCTAGCATGTGTAGCTGGGAAGGGGGTGATCAAGACACAGGACAGTTGGAACTGTGTCTCATGCTCTCTGTCACCTCCTTTCAACCAAAAAGATGGCTGCCCCCTTGAAATTACCAACATTTGCCTGTTATTTTAAAACAAGGTGTGTAAGAGATTATATTACCTATTTATTTTAATTAACATAACTAATGTAACTTAATGACAGTATGTTTGTTTAGGCTGAAGTTTCCCTTTAAACACCTGTTTGGGATCCAGTGCTGTAGTTCTCCCTCTGTTCCCCCTGTAGTGAGATCACAGTCTGTCGTCATGATGGCAAGCGGTGGTCTCACTCAAGAGATGCAGAGAACCCATGGACAGGAAGGAAAATGGCTCCCGGAATCTGGATCCCTGGGGAGGTGAGTGAAAACACCCGCTGCACGCTATGCTCTGCACAAAGCTCCCGGCGGCTACCATGAGTCACGCTCGGGGTTACCATTTCTGGCTTGTATTTTCCACCCCAAGCCTGACTCGTGATAACCGCCAAGGAGGTTAAGCAGCATAATCCCAAAATGGAATGTAACAATGTCTATGGAGAGAATTCCCTCAGTCACAATTTCATGCATAGTAATTTAATACATGTGCATAATTAGAGCTAAATTTACATTAAACTTTTCTTGTGAGCACTTAAGATTGAGAATCTTAAAAAAAAAAAAAAAAAAAAAAGCTCCTGGGGTACTTACCTCCAGAGGAGGAAGCATATAAATTCTAAAGAGGCTTCCCTCTTCCTCCTCAGTAGAGGGGATTCAGCTCTGGTATCCTCGGGATCTTCTTGTTGGCCGCTTGTTGACATGTGCACATGCGCGATAGCGTCTATCTGCTCGGACTCCAATGGAAATATCCGAGCCCGATAGGGTCTGCTTTGCTGCGCAGACGCAAACCATATTCAATCTGCACAGTAGAGCAGACCCAATCGGCTTGGTTATTTCCCCTGGAGCTCTAGTGGAGAGATGTTACTGTGCATGTGCATAGTGGCAATAGTAAATGTTATTAGAGCTCTGTGTCTGGGGGTTGTTAGTGCTGGAGCCCCTCTGGACCTCAGACAAGTTATTTGTATTTTTGATCCTTGTGCTATGAATCTCCCACATTTATATACATTGTTTGCTGCATAATAAATATGCATCCAGGTGGTGCCAGGCGGCCTCCATTCTCCTCTCTCAACAAGATATTAGTAGGACTAGTACTATATTTACCAATTTATATCTCATAATGAGTAAAAGGCACAATTTTACCATTACTTATACTAAGTAGGCGATGCACATTGTTCAGTTAGCATTACTGTACTTAGGTAGCATTACACTACTTAGGTAGCACATGTTACCTAGGTAATTTGGGCTAATCTTTCAAAGCACACTACCTGCTCAGTTTCAGTAATAGTAACATTATCTGGAACAGACAGTGGCATAATGGGGTGCAGGTGGGGGCAAGCTGCACCAGGTGTTACCATGAAAGAGGTGATACTTGGGCAGAATTGGTCCAGATTCTAGCCCAGGCATGGGCAAACTCGGCCCTCCAGCTGTTACGGAACTACAGGTCCCACAATGCATTTGCCTTTATGAGTCATGACTGTGGCTGTCAGACTCCTGCAATGCATTGTGGGACTTGTAGTTCCTTAACAGCTGGAGGGCCAAGTTTGCCCATGCCTGTTCTAGCCGATAGGGCCAATTAGCATGTAGGAGTCAGGGGGACAAAGGAAGGAGAGGATGGGAAGAATTATGTCGGCCCTCCTTCCTGCAGGGTATCACCGCAGACCACCAGGCAAGCTATATGGGGAAGGGAGGTACAACCAGACCACCAGGGATGTCATATGAGGGGTTACCACTACCACTGGGAATGTCACAGGGGGGGTACCACTAGTGCGCCACCCCTCAAACTTCCCTAGGTACACCACTGCTAACAGTGAATATGACCCAATGTCACCTGTCAACACAGGTATGCTGTAAGGTATTAAAAACGGACAGGCACATGTTTTTGAATCATAAGATAAAGTGAAGTCCACAAAAAAAATTAATATGTGATAAAACACTTACACTAAAGGTGGCCACTAACTATACAATTTCTGGCGAAAAATCCTTCGAGCAATCAGATAATTCTGATCGAAAGTGAAATATCGTAATACATCATTCACTACACCATCAATGAACCAATCTTTGCTTCCTATCTATCACAAGAGACAGAAAATCCAAATTTTGGTTCGAGGAAAATCCAATCGTTCGACCAACCAATCCAATCAGAATTACTAGTGGCCACCTTAAGGAAGTGTAGTAAATTAACCTTGATGTATGTCTATATGAATCCTGCTCCTTGAGATGCATCAGCAGACTGCAGTAAGTTTTATAGAAGGGAGCAATATCTTAAGCAGAAAGGAAATAGGTTCAAGCAGAGAACCAAAACAGGGTGATTGATAATGTAATTCTGCAAGAGTGAAGGAACATGTTGCCAGAAGAAAGCAGATTTTTAATCACAAGCAAATGAGAGATTTTTCATTGGTCCCCGGCATATATAATTCATAACTCTTTTATTATGTCCCGAGGCAGAACTAAAAGTTTGATTTTCAAAAAGCTACATTTGAAGCGGGGAGAAAAATAGGTTGCATGCAAATCCAATGGCTCTTGTCAGGATGAAGAAAAAGTAAAAGGTTAAACAGGAGGAATCTAATTGTGCTAAAATAAATAGCATGCCAATATTGTTTCGGGCATTGGAAACATGGAAGGCGAGGAGATTGGTGCAGTAAACTGAGCTTTTCCTCTAGGTTATTCAGTAATCTGTTATTATAATAGGGCCTTTGGCTCCCTGTGTGTGCCTGTTACAAATATATATGAAATATAAAGGATGGTGTTCCTCTCCATGCCATGGATAATAGTGAAATCCATTCCTAATACTGGGTTTTCAGTTCTGGAGAGCTTGAAGCAAACAATGCCATTGTTCTTGAGAGATTTTGATGAGCCCTGTGCCTTCACAGCCATCATAAATAGGGCACGAGCAGGGAAATAGAATTCTATGGGGGAAGTAACATGTCTTCCCAAATGAGCTCTAGAAACTATCCTACTGAACACATTTGCTATATGGCCTTACCTAGAGCTTTTACATACCAGTTAGATATTCTGTGCTGTGTAGACTAGCATTGTTAAGCTAAAAAACGAATTACAAAGGACGTATTTTACTAGGGGAGGGAAAGGAGGGCAGAACTGATTTTGAAGTGCACCCTATGCAAATCATGGGTCAAAAAACACAGAGCGGTTGATTCACTATAACAAATAGTGTGCCTTGTCAGAGTTAACATGCCTTATCAGAGTTAACATGCCTTAACATGCTTCACTGTGCTACTCTGATAAGGCATGTTAACTCTGATAAGACATGCTAACTCTGATAAGGCACGCTATTTGTTATAGTGAATCAACCCCATACTGTACTTACCTAAAAAGAGGGAAGTGACTGGATCCTATAGAGGCATTCCACACCATCCTCTGGACCTCTGTTGTTACTCATGGACCCACCCAAAGAAAGCTGAAAACAGCTTGTCAGATTGAAGATCTGGGCAGCGCTCCTCTTCATGCATGAGTGCCACCATACTGTGCTTCCGTGAGTACGTGAGCTGCATGAGCCTGTGCAATAAGCCAGAGCTGCTCTACTGCTGCTACTGTACAGCAGCTTGTGTATGGGGAGGATCACGGTGAGTGTCGGCAGGTGGGAGGAGGACACAGGAAGCTTCTGCAGGATCCAGAGGCTTCCATCTTTTAGGTAAGTATGTATTTTTTGTGTTTAACTGCTGTGTGGAGCTTGTTATACAACAGGATTTGCAAGATATTAGAACTTAGCAAAGGTACAGTCTGTAAAGTAAAAAGTAAATATTTTTTCTAGCATATTAGACCAGGCCTTGTGCCGCTTATCTACATAGTATAGACAAAAACTACATTTTACTGTTTATTATCATTATAATTACTACCGTGCTGTGGGGGTTATTCTACTTTGTAACTGCAGTGGTTTACACCAGGCAATGAGCAGCACTGTTGCTTGTCTGCACAATATAGCCAAGACTACCTTTCTACTACTCATTGTTCGTGTAAATGTTTTGTGCTGTGGTGTTTATTCTTCTACACTTACATTTGCAGCATATTAGACCTGGCATTGTGCAGCATTGCTGTTTCTCTGCATAGTATAGTCATTAGCCACCGATAAAGTAACATTATAATCATATTATGTTTGATCACTATAAGATTGTTAAGGGATTAGTGACAGGCCGAATATCAAAACAGCGCTACCACCGCAGCTGCCTCCAGCTCCCTGTCTAGCAATGTATCTGTGCCTCAGGTGTCTAGCACGCCGAGGACGGGTCTGTCAGTTGCACATAGGGTTGCTTTGTCACATGCGTGGGCGCACAGACAGGACCTTTATGCGGGGAGGAGGCGCGTCAGCTGACCGGCCAGCTGACGTCAGAGGAGACGCTCGGCGCTCCTCATTGGCTGATAGGAGGGGGCGTGCCAGAAGGGTCTCCTCTGCTTCAAAAGCCTAGCTGAATCACTCGCAACTTGTCTGCTGTTGCGAATACTTGGTGTTAGCGCTCAGACCCTTAGATAGTTCCGGTGTGCTTTGATCCGGGAGGAAACCGGGGATTTCACACAAGATAGGAGTTGTTTGATAGCCTTAAAGATTATATATTACTGTGTTATTATTTGTGCATGACTCTGGCTCGTTCTGACTGCTCTTCTGCTCAGTGATTCTGTACCTCTGCCCATCTGATCTTGCTGCCAACTCTGCCTGTTTATACCTTCCAGTCTCTGCCTTCCGATTTTGTACTGCATCTGTCTGTCTGTTGCCAAACCCGATCTGTCTGACCACTCTACTCTCACCAGAGGGCCCTTGACTCTGGTGAGGGGCGCTGTACTGTTAGTACCCACCAGCTCCTTTGGTGAGGTATTGCTAAACCTATACTACTGTTGCACCAATCACACATTGCTATTTGATGTCACCTCAGCTTCTGATATACCAGTATTATAGGTGATTCTGCAGATCACCATATAATCAGGTATATATCTGCATTATAGGTGATACTACAGATCACCTTATAATCAGAATTCTGTTCTTTGCTGACACAAATCGTTACAGTATGTAAGTGGCTGACTCAGTCCTGACTCAGGCAGGAAGGCAGGAAGTGACTACAGTGTGACCCTCACTGATAAGAAATAACAACTATAAAACTCTTTCCTAGCAGAAAATGGCTTCTGAGTGCAGGAAAGAGATAAAAAGGGTCAATGGTTCATACAATTTAGCTCTGGCATACTTCAATGAATGTGTCATTGAGCAAAAACAATAAAACAGTTAAAACTTAAAAAGTAGATTTAATTATAAAATAAAACTGTGGAATATCTTAAAAAGATGGATACAATCATTTTGTAATGATTGCGGAATTATTTCCATGGTCAGCGCACAAGATGCGCACTGACACTGTGGAAATCCTCCACAAGCGTGTAATTTGACAGAACCCAGCTTGGGTGCAATGCACCTGTAGAGGGCAATTCCCACCGGCAGATGGAGCTGTGGAGTGCAGACGAACACAGCCTCTGCACGGCCACAGATGCCAGATGGGAATTGTACGAGTTGAAGCAATGCAGGGCAAGATAGCTCTTAAAGAGAGAGAGCACAGAGGCAGAATGTATGTGTGTCCACCAATCTAGTCGCCACCCAGCGATGGTGAACACACAACAACGGAACCGAAGTGGGAACGCAATCGCAAGAGTAGCGATTGCCAAAAGTGACACAAGACCGAATTAGACAGAGCACAAGTGTAGCAAGAAAGACATAGCAAATAACAACAATCAGAACATCAAGGAAGATAACAAACGTTAGCTAAACGCGAACACGTACTCATTCGCAACAGCGAACGCGTTTAAGACACGATCACCGCGTGTTAGGCACCCAGTGATAAGCGTGCCACCCTAACTAACTGCAACACAAACACGAAATAGAGAATGCGAACGCTTGCTACACGGTTACCTCACCGAGCCTACAGCAAACGTTCATACCAGACAAGACAAACAGAAGGAGCAGCCAGCAGCAACCACAGCTCTGGCCTACACTCCCAGATAGAGCACAGAAGGACCCACCGCTACTGCCGCTAGGGCGGATGCGATCCAGACAGACAAACAGATGGGGCTACCAGAAGCAACCGCGGCTCTGGCTAGCACCCCTAAGACAGGGTACAGGCAGAACGATTTCCTGTCGACCGCCGCTGGTGACAAGACAATCACAACAGATAGACAGAACAAGGCAAAACAGATAATACAACCTGACTGCGCTAGAAGGGATGCCTAGTGCAGTCCCAAGGAATTACTCTAAGATAATCTTAGCAAACAATAGCAAGGCTGATACTCCAGGAGAGTTAGCAGGAACAAACCATCATGACCAGCCAGGAATTCTGGGAAGAAATGGTTTTTATACTGCAATCCATCAGAGGAAACAGCTAAGCAATTTGCATTACAAGTGTATGCAAATTCCTCACCAGCAGAGCAACTTTGAAACTTGCAAAGTGAAGACAGGTCTCTTTTCCAGAGACCTGTAGCATTAAGACCTAAAGAATGGTCAAACAGCTGTCTGCCTGTGCAGACAGCAGAGCAGATCATTACACATTTATTTAATTAGTCTATTTTTGCTTTGGGTGTCCTGTTAACACATTTACACAGCTATATTACCATCATTTAAATTGATATATTTCTTTTTTCAAATGTTAAAATGAAGGAAAACTCATAATGACAGAATGGGCCAGTGTGGTTTGAATGATAAAACTACATACAGTATTTGGCTTCTGACTTCTTTGTGATGTGTATGGTGAGGGGTGTGGTGGAGGTGTGGTTAGAGTTGTGACAGGGGCGTGTCTTAAAGTGTCCCTTTTTTTTTATCTTTAAAAGTTGGGGAGGTATGTCATTCTTGTTTAATTCTCAGGCTTATTATTATGCTTCATTTGCAACATATTAGGCCAGTCATTAAGCAACACTAAGACATAATAAGTAAAGTGCAGCCTTGTTGTAAGCTACTTTGCATAATTCCAGTCCTATAAATCTCCAGATCCTGAAACTAATGTATTTATTTCAGTTACCTCTTCTTGTTATGGGATCAGCATTTTAAAGTGGACCTGAACTGTTGCACAGGAGAGAAGGAGAAAACATAGAGATCCACACTGTGTATGTTTATAGAGAACAGCCATTCTAATTTGTCTAATCCTCCTTTCTGAGCAATGAGCAAGTGTAATTTGAGCTCCCAGCTGTCTGCTAAGTTGTGAGCTAAAAAGTAAACACAGGAGTTTAACCCTCTCTGTGCTCCCAGCAAACCAGGGAGTAACTACAATGCAGCATCTATGAAGGACTTTAAAAGCTGTAACAAGGAAGTGTTTTTCTGTAAAGGTTATTATGCTGTTCCTTATCTTTTAGAGCAGAGTGGAAGTTCCGAGTTCAGGCCTGCTTTAAGACGGGATGTCTAGCTGCATAAGCCTCATGTTACACAAAATGTAAGATTTGATAACTCAGGTGACTAAGCTGTTAGATGGTATTTTTAGAACTGGACTTGGCAGTGTGTTTTACCTGCAGATCCCCTCACAGCTTGTATTATAGAACTTTTCACTTACTATAAGTCCTATGCACTTCATAAAAGATAAACAGAGCTTCACAATATCCTGTTTTCCATCCTGAGGGAGTGTGATTAAACTCCCCTGTTGTATTTGTTAGCTTGGCCTGCTACTTTCATATATACTTTGCCATTGGCAGCACTCTCTGTTGAATTTCCTAGCACTCAGCTCCTTGTCAATTTTATAGACTGCTCTTTGCCGTGTCCAATAGCGCAGCAGAAGAAAAAAAAGTTTGATCAAGGATCACTGAAAATCCATTAGAAAAAAGTCGAAAAGGAGCTTTACGGCAAAGTCTACAAGAGCCTCCAGTCAATGGAGTAACAGTGTAAGACCATAAACAAGAACAATTAAGGCTGCATGTTTGGAGTGCAGTCAGATAAATGGATGTACTGAGGAAGGGAGGGGACAAGCACAAGGCTTCAGCTATTATATACCAGCATGCTGCTTTGTTTAGCCATGATTAATGAACAATTTACAAATAACTGCTGGGAACAAAATGAACTGACATCTGTGTTCGCACATGAATGTAGACAATTGGACTTCCCAGGAAGCCTTGCCCAGAGTTGTGACAGGCAGAAACCAATCAAACGCACTTCACGCAGCTTCCTCTGGAAGGGTTAAACTGTGAAATATAGCGCGTTTCTGCAGGATATCCTGTAGATGCTCAGGACAGATCGACAACTGTATCATGGCCACTACTTTTCCCCAAGCAGAAGGATTAGCGGGAATGTAATATTAACACAAATCTGCCTAGAGAAGATATTACAATAAAGGACAGGAGGAGGAGGGGGGGATGCATTTTCTTTACAATCTCCTCCATAATAGAGCTTGAAGACAGAACATAACACAAATGTCTTATATGAGATTAACTCTGTTGTGTAACAGAATGACAAAACCACTGATGTCCCTTCTCTATCCAGCGTCCCATCTGGCCTTCCGAAACATGGCTGGGAGGGAAGGACGAGCTGAAATGTGACAGTGGCAGGTCAGATTTTTTCACAAAAAACGCAAATAGATTAAATTAGAAGGATTACAGCTCCTAAATAGGGCTTAAAATGTAATGCCTCCCTTCGGTATAGTTTCAGTAGTAAATGTCATGTAACTGCAGCATAAATGTCACCAATAAAGCTGTTAACGTGTTTTACATTTTTATACACAGTACCTTGTTTGACAGATTGACCCAATTTTTCCACTTGTGAACAAAAATGCTTATTTTTAGCGAAAATTCTTATCTCAGAAGAACCAGAGTGGTGGTGGTGGTGGGGGGGGGGGAGATTACGGATACCTGCAACATCTAAAGGATTTCCGAGGTTACGAAATAAATGTAGCCTCACCTGCCTGGGGCTTCTTCCATCCCCTAGAAGTCATTTGTGTCCCTCGCCGCAGCTCTGGTCCTATCCTGGGTCCCACTGGCAGCCTCTAAGCAGAGCCCCACGCTAGAACGCACCTGTACTGTTGTACCTTCCTCACCTGAACGCATTTACATGCAGGCACTTGAATGCCCCATCGCAAGTGCAGAAGACGCTGACCCATCGGGGGTCAGCAATTCTTAGAGGCGGCCAGAGGGACCCAGGAAAAGACCGGAGCTGTGGTGAGGGACATAAAACAATTCTAGGGGCTGGACAAAGCCCCAGGTAAGTAAAGCTACATTTATTTTGTCACCTTGGAAATCTTTTCACCCCACAATAATGACCTAAGGAAAAAAAAAAGGTAGAGTCAATTACATAAATGTTCTATTAAGCAGCATGGTCGCATTAGAAACACTGCTGCTCTTGACCCTCCTCTCCATCACAGCTGGAGTGCATTGGCTTCTTTAGGGGGTAGGTGTGGCCAAGTATATCGCTCGCTTCCTCCTCTAGATGGGAAGTAGTTTGGTCGCCACTACCCCTCCATTAGGATGAATAGGGGGTATGTGGTGCCTTGCAGTACATGGGTGTGGTTCTAATGACTCCTCCTGTAGACTGTGAGAGGGAGTCATGTGAACACACTGCATAGAAACGAAGGTATTTAGAATGTTTGTACAGCTTAGGAAATATCCTTTAGGACTATCAGTGACATGACTGTGGAGGAAATAAGGGGAATGTTGGAGGAAATAAGGTATTTAAGTAAAGTAAGTGCATTTATGGTGACCCATAAGATGTGAAATAAGCTGATTCATTATTAAACAGCTGAAGACCTCTGTCGCGAAAATCTTAAAATGTAAAATACATGTAAACATATACAACTAAGAAGTATGTTTTTTCCTGAGTAAAATTAGCCATAAATTACTTTTCTCTGATGCTGCTGTCACTTACAGTAAGTAGTGGAAATCTGACAGTACCGACAGATTTTGGACTAGCCCATCTTCTCATAGAGGTTTCTTAGGGTTTTCTTTATTTTTAAAAGCACTTAGTGAATGGCAGTTGCTCCGTCCAACTGCCAAAAAAAGTGTACAGTGAGCAGGGAGGCTGGCCAACATCATTGTATAAATCTTTTTCAGGGAGTGTCTTTATAAAGAATAAAGGCCATGCTGAGAATCCCCCATGATGAGATGGACTAACCCAAAACCTGTTGGTAATGTCTGATTTCTACTACATCCTTTAAGTGGCAGCAACATAGGAGAAAGGTAATTTATGGCTCATTTTACTCTGGAAGAAATGTACTTCTTATTTGCATGTGTTTTCAATTTTAAGATTTTCGCCACAGTTCATCTTTAAGTAGATTTAGGGTGACTAGGCCCTAGATTATCAACATAGTGGTACACGTAACACGGTGGGGCTACTTATTCTTGGTACTGCTGATTATTAAGTCTAATTACATTTCCAATTTAGGAAATGATAAACAAAACATATAAACGTAACTAAATTAGTGGAAAAGGGAAAATTGGTGTTTAGGAATTACCTCACATATCTAACCCCAAATTAGATAACAATGGGTGCAATTAAAAAGGTTTCGTAAAGGACTTCCGAGGCCAAAAAGATGAAAATTACACAATACCTTTTATATATCTGAATCCACGGAGGACGTCCAGCGCGTCCTCCGCACCGTACCGCCGTCATTGCTGCCTTTCTCTTTCCCCCCTGGCTCGGCCCGACTCCACTGAACGCATGGCTCGGCCCGACCCCACTACGCGTTGCACAACGCGTAGCGCATATAGACTTTAATTTGGACACGGATTCCGTAATGCTGCCCAAGCGTATGTCCGTACGCTGCGGGAGGCGGGCTGAAGGCTGCGCAGTCGCACTAAGGGCAAAGCGTACTGCGCAGCCGCGGCTCAAGGCGGCGGCCATCTTAGTAGTGGAAGCCTATGCGACCCGTTCAGTAGGGTCGGGCCGAGCCAGGGGGGAAAGAAAAAGGCAGCAATGACGGCGGTACGGTGCGGAGGACGCGCTGGACGTCCTCCGTGGATTCAGATATATAAAAGGTATTGTGTAATTTTCATCTTTTTGGCCTCGGAAGTCCTTTAATTTTCTTCACTACTCTATTTAAGTTAAAAAGGGTTAAGAACATAACACAACTTCTTTTTCAACTTGTAGGTAATTAACCAATTACAGAAACATTTCAATTACACTAATTTGTGGCTAGATATCAGTGGGGTACTTTCTGTCAAACACCACTTTTCCCTCTTCTATTAGTTCAATAGACCTCACTGATTTGTTGGATTGTATCTATGTTTATCCTGATAGGACCATCCATTGTATACTATATTAAACTGAATAAGTACTTTAGTTAATCAGAAGCAATAGAAAATTCTGGAAATAAATAATACCAGTTATGGTCATCTGCTGATAAATTTGTATGTGTTTTGGGGTACTTCCCATACCAGGGTAAATGCCAAAAGGATATTGAGAAATATCCATCTAGGCTAAAATTAGTGAACAGAAATAACAGTAGCCTTTATTGTATGGCGGCATTGCTGCACATGCTCTCTCAGGATATTAGTGAAAGCTTTACTAGATAGTTAGACATTAAGGCCTCTTTCACAGTAGGACGGTGCTTTTCAGTGTGACATTAAAGGGACTCCGAGCAGTGCCTGTGGGTGTGCCTTTAAGCATACCCACAACTAACTAATTATATCCTCACACCTACTAGCATGATGTTTGTAATTATATCGCCTTGGGTTCCTTATATTTCATTGCATTGCACTGAATGGAGCTGCCGACACTGGGGAAAGTGTCGTCCTGCATAATACAATGCTGAATAAGGAATCCAAGATGGCGGCTGCGATTTTGATCGCAAAAATAATGAAAACTAAAAGGCATAGGGTGGCGGTTTATATCTCATTGGAAAGAGGAGAAAGAGAGCTTCAAAATGGTATGCATCTTTCCATAGTTACTGCACTGCTCGGAGTCCCTTTAAGGTTGCACAACGCGTAGCGCATATAGACTTTAATTTGGACGTTATTGTGCGTTCTTTAACACTACGTGAAGTGTTATGACGTACACGTGGTGCGACCTTATTGGCGCTCTTTACATGCGACATTAATGTTCCACATTAAAAACTAACAAAAAATAAACAAATTAAGATTCACATTATAACAGTGATTACTTCGGATACTACAAATAAACAAAAATCCCCCCAAAAATATAAAAAAAAACAAGAGCATGTGCAATAACAAAATAAACACAAAACACGTGTATTTACGATGGCATTAAAGGGCGAACACTCACAATCCAGCACAGGAGACTTGGGCGCAGCCGGCGCCACCATACACCGTAATAGGAATTACGGCTATATCGGCGCAAAGTGAGTAACTTCAGGGCTACCAGAAGATGGAGCTGAGGTAACACTGTAATTCGGCTGCCAGCAATAGCTACCACGTGTACCTGGAGGAGGAATAGTAATTAATGTCGCCGGGAACTTGTGCAGCAGCAGGATCAGCCATACCGGCTGAATCCTGCGCCCAAGTCTCCCGGCTGCGAATCCTCTCGTACTCTTAAAGGGAACCCTGAGCAAAGGGATGCTGAGCAAATGCATTTGAGCATACCCACAAATACTTGGTTATACCCCCTCACTCACCACCCATGAAGTAAAGCTCTCTGTCCCCTGGCCTGCCGGTGTAAATTGAATTGGGTCCGGCGACTCTCACCAAAGTCGTGCTGTGACCCCGGAACTCCTCTCCTGCACTGAACACAATGACGTGCTGCTCGTGCACAGATAGGCTTAGAGGAGGATGACGAAAGCCAGAGCATGAGCGGACCCCATGACCCGACTTCCGCTTCCAGGGTCACAGCGCTACTGAGAGTCGCCGGCCCCAATGCAATTTATACCGGCCGGACCATGAGACAGAGAGCTTAAAGGAATACTATCGATGTATGCATTTATTTTTAAATGCTGTATGTTGTAGCACACATTAGGGTAAGTACTAGGAGCAATTTGATTCCTCACACAGCTGTTCCTCTCAGCTGTAAAATCCTCCGTCAGTTTTGGCGTCAGTGTTGGATACAAAATGTATCTAATACTGAGCTCCCAGAGGGCTAGACCATGTCTCTGCAAAGGGGAGTTGCTATCAACTCCTCAGTTTATAGTTTAATTATCACCTTGCTGAAAGAATCTTGTTGATATGGTGGTAAGGGGTTAAAGATTCTAGCAATGTGTGTTTATTATCTTTGCTTCTCTTGACTGATAAAGATACTAATAATGCTAATTGTAGACAGTGGTCTGCCCCTCTCAGCAGCTTGTAAAGTGGATGCAGCCTGGAGTGAATCACCTCAAGCAGGCAGCCAGTCTGAGTGTAAACACAGACTATTGTTATAGCTAGTTATATTCCAGCAATATTACAGCTCATTTAGTTACCTGTTACCACCTCAGATCAGCCTATTTCTCCTCATGTCTGCTGCATGCTGTGAGTGACACAGTGAAATATATTTGCGAGCTGTGTGACAGAGTAACCAAGCAGCTCAGGGTGACCCAAACTACTATGAGCTGTGTGAGAAATGAATTTTTAAGCAGGGATAGCGAGAGAGAGACCTGGGTGAATAAATAAAGTGCCCCTAGCACTAGTGGTAATGTGTACACTAATATAGAGTATTAAAAAAAAAGTCGTTTCAATCGATAGTATTCCTTTAACTTCACGGGTGGTGAGTCAGGGGGTGTAACCAAGCATTCGTGAGTATGCTTTAATACATACCCACATGCTGTGCCCAGGGTCCCTTTAAGTGTGCAAGTCTCTATAGACTTGCATTGCCCTTGCTGCAGGGATGCAGCGGTGAAATCCAATGCGGGGTGACGCAGGTCCCAAGTGTAAAAGGGGCCTAAAAGAAAAGAAAGTGCATAGTTAGGTTGGGTCTTAACCACTTGAGAACCCACCCTTTACTTAAGGACCAGCGCTGTTTTAGCTGATCTGTGCTGGGTGGGCTCTGCAGCCCCCAGCACAGATCAGCGTGCAGGCAGAGCGGCCAGATCGCCCCCCTTTTTTCCCCACTAGGGGGATGATGTGCTGGGGGGGTCTGATCGCTCCTGCCTGCCGGGTGTTGCGGGGGGGGGGGCACCTCAAAGCCCCCCTCCGCGGCAAAATCCTCCCCCTCCCTCTCCTACCTGGCCCCCCCTGGAGATCCGGGCTGCACAGGACGCTATCCGTCCTGTGCAGCCAGTGACAGGCTGTCTCCTGTCACATGGCGGTGATCCCCGGCCGCTGATTGGCCGGGGATCGCCGATCTGCCTTACGGCGATGCTGCGCAGCAGCGCCGTACAATGTAAACAAAGCGGATTATTTCCGCTTGTGTTTACATTTAGCCTGCGAGCCGCCATCGGCGGCCCGCAGGCTATTTACGGAGCCCCCCGCCGTGAATTGACAGGAAGCAGCCGCTCGCACGAGCGGCTGCTTCCTGATTAATCAGCCTGCAGCTGGCGACGCAATACTGCGTCACTGGTCCTGCAGCTGCCACTTTGCCGACGCACGGTATAAGCGTGCGGTCGGCAAGTGGTTAACATGAAAAACGTTTTATTGGTATGATAAGTAGAAGTTCAGTAGGACTCTGGATAAATAAGTACAGAAAGTACAGTAAACTTTAATCAGGAAGATGCAGTACAATACAAGTACAAGTCTCTACATATCAGTCAAAGTTTTAAGAAAACTTGCAATCTAAGTTTACTAAAAGGACATATGCTCAGCTTTGCAGCTTCAGTCATAAAACAAAATGTAAAAAAAAAAAAAAGCTCCGGTTTTGTAAAAGAAAACTCAATCCCATAAAATTTCACACAATGCCTCTCCGACATAAATCAGATTCCCCTCCATGCAGCTGGGAGACTTTGAAGAATGGAAGCTGTAGCCAGCAGTAAAAATAAAGTCTAAATTCATAGCTTAAAAGAGACTTGTCCTATTTTCACATTAAAAAAACCCTGTTCCTGAATTGTAGCTTTAGGGAGAGTGCATGGGCCATTTGTCACACCTTGACCGCAAAACAATGTTATGCTTGAAGTATCAATCAAGGAAACAACTCAACTGAACCTAGACGCTCAGCTGTGTCCTTCTGAGCCTGCATGATGTACACCACCATTGGCTCATTTGCATGCACTTGTGCAGTCGCTGCTACAGAAAGACCTATGACTAAACAGAAGCAGAAATTGCTATACTGCATTGTCCCATTCCATGGCCAACATGACTATTCTATTGAAATTAACTTCAAAAGAGGGTCCACAGGCCTTGAATATAATTTATTTTATAAATGAAAGCTTATGTCGATGGTTCCTGTGATTGTCACAACCTCAGGTTCATCTAAAAGACAAAAGGAGATCAGGAGCCCAATGGTGCAGAATCGTGTAAGATTCAGAAAAAAAATCGCTAAGGATGTATATACTCACAAAGGCAGGTTGCAAATCCTTGCAACTACCGTCAGAGCAGGCGGGAAATTAACCGTCCCCTCTCGGTTTTCTAGGGTCTGTGACAGGAACTGGGTGGTCGCAGTCCGGAAGGTCTTTAGGACAACTAAAAAAACTATCACCTCTAGACACTTGACAAGACACTTAAAACCTGTGCTTGCTACACAGCTCATGCTTGCTACACAGCCATAGCAGTTAAGACACCAGTTTTTTTCACTGCCCTGAGGAAGCGGGCAAGCACCCACAAAATGCGTTGTCAATTTTATGTGCTCGAATAAAAGACCTTTTTCAATAAACTGGTCCAAATTCTTCAAGAGAGGTAAGATTACCTCTCTGTTTATAAGGATAACAGCTTAGTAGCCTATCTTTTATGCATTGGGAGCCTCCACCCCTGTTTCAAGTGTCATTTTATAAATGCTTCCTTAACAAACTACTAAATGACATATTCTGGACAGGAAGAGAGATGCAAAGGGCATCTGGGTAGATCACACACCACCTGCCTGAGTGACGTAAATTCTTTGTTGTACTCTCTTTGAATTGGATGAGCTTAGTGCAATATGTTGTCCTGAAATTTTGCACAGCAGTGTACAGGAATATAATGTTGTCCGGTGGGGAGCCATACATTTAGAAGCATTAACCTCCCTGGCGGTAAGCCCGTGCTGAGCACGGGCTATGCCGCCGGGAGGCACCGCTCAGGCCCCGCTGGGCCAATTTGCATAATTTTTTTTTGCTGCGCGCAGCTAGCACTTTGCTGGCTGCGTGCAGTGCCCGATCGCCGCCTCTATACGCGTCGCCGCAGCCGCCCCCCCCAGACCCCTTGCGCTGCCTGGCCAATCAGTGCCAGGCAGCGCTGTGGGGTGGATTGGAGTCCCCTTTGACGTCACGACGTCGGTGACGTCATCCCGCCCCGTCGCCATGGCGTCAGGGGAAGCCCTCCAGGAGATCCCGTTCTTTGATCCCGCTCTCCGATCGTCTCGCTACATGAAAAAAAAAAATATTTTTTTTAAAAAACGTATTTGCAGCCCCCTGGCGGATTTTGACAAACCGCCAGGAGGGTTAAGTGCTACTGCTGATTAACATTTTGCCAGACACTGAGCATGATATTGTTGTAAGCATGATTTTGTGACTCTATTTGGTCAAGCACTGTTCTATTTGGCTTAATAAGGAGGATAATGATATCATCTAATCGACTGGCAACTTGTGGTAATCATTGATGGACTGCTGTTGTGCATTATTATTACTTATTATATAGCACTGACATCTTCCACAGCATTGTACAGAGTATGTTATCTTGTCACTTAACTGTTCCTGAGAGGCACTCCCAACTAATCCCTACTGTAGTCATATGTCTATGTATGTATCGTGTAGTGCAGGGGTGCCCATTAGGTAGATCGTGATCTACCGGTAGATCGCAAAGGCCTTCATGGTAGATCCTGACCCCACTACATTTTCCATTCTGTATATACAAGTGTGCTCCTAAAATTGTACATAGGTAGATCACTTTGACTTGCTAATTTTTAAAAGTAGCTCACAAGCTGAAAAAGTGTGGGCACTTCTGGTGTAGTGTATGTATTATAGCCTAGGGCTAATTTAGGGGACGCCAATTAACTTATCTGTATATTTTTGGGATGTGAGAGGAAACTGGAGTGCCCAGAGGAAACCCACCCAGACACTGGAGAGAGCATATAAACTCTGCGCAGATAGTGCCCTGGCTGGGATTTGAAGTGGGGACTCAGCGCTACAAGCGAGCATGCTAACCACTACGCCACCGTGCTGCCTATGTGCATGTGCTGCAATTGTGGCTTGCATCTGTAGGTAGATCATTTTCAATTAATAATAGTTGATGCAGCTCACAAGATTAAAAAGTGTGGCCACCTCTGTGTAAAGCAGAAAAACATGCATAAAGTCTTAACGAACAATAAGTAGAGCAGAATGCTATAATTTTCACGCAATGCATTATGCTCTACTCATAGAGATAGCCCAAACAGTTCGCCGGCGGGCAGCATTTTGCAAATATTATCTGTTTGAATTTGTGGCGAACAGCGAACATTTGGCGTGTTCGATTTGCCCTCTAGATTTTATCATTGAGCTAAACTTTGACCCCTTACCTCACAGTCAGCAGACACATGGCAGCCAATCAGCTAGCACCCCTTCCTGGACTCCCCCACCCCCCTATCAAAAAGCAGTAACAGTGGCCGTATTGGATTCATTTTCTACTGGCTGCTGACTGTTAGTGAGAGCAGGGACAGACTTGCTGCAGATAGGTAGGGAAAGCATTAGCTAGGCCTGTGTTCTTGTTCCTCACTTGCTGTGAAAGCACCCCAAACAGGCCTTTTGAGGGCTAGTACATCGGTCTCCTGTGTTTTTTTTGTGTGTGACACTCCACAGCCCACTGACACCCAGAGCTGTGTGCACACTACTGCTGTTGCCTTATTAAGTTGCAGGCACAGAACCACCCCAGTGCAGTATTATTTCACTGTATTCTGACAGTATTATTGCATTTTTTCTGTGTGAGGCACTCCACAGACCACTGACACCCAGAGCTGTGCATAATGTGATTTCTGCCCTTTAGGGATTAAAACCAGACTTTGTGTCAACTCTGTAATTTTTGGTGAGACTTTTGACATGGACCCCCCTCTGGTATGCCCCTGCCCAGGTGTTAGACCCCTAGAAACAACTTTTCCATCACTTTTGTGGCCAGAAACAGTGTTTGTAGGTTTTAAAATTTGCCTGCCCATTGAAGCCTATGGCGGTTGGCCAGATTCACCTGTTCACAAACATTTGCGGAAGTTCGCGTTCGCCGTTCGTAAACGGAAAATTCTGTGTTCGCAACATCTCTATCTACTCATCATGCATAAGAGTTTACACAGGTTGTTGTGCTTAATGTAGTTTAGTGCACACACCCCAAGAAGTCAACAGAAGCACAAAGATGAAGTGTAGAGAAGCACTTTGGTCTGTGCATTGACTGCAGTGGAAGAGGTGGTTATCACAGCCACTCATCTCACAATGTTTAGCCTGTCACTAGGTCAGGTACCTCAATTAATTGACCGAGGTACTTTAAGGCACAGAGAGCACTCTTTGGGGTTGATTCCCAAAGTTTACTTATTTTTCACCTTAACTGTAAGCAGAACCAATGCAAGAGATAAACGGATAAGGAGAGATAATTCATTACATAAACAGATAAGGAAAGAGATAAATCATGATTTAGGTCAAATACAGATAGAAAAAACATGAGCTAAGTCAGTTAAGGAGAGATAAATCATGTGTTAAGTCATTTAAAAAAGGGAACTAAGCACCCTTTTTTTCACTGAAATTTCTCCTGGTATAGAAACTGCCATGTCCCCCCTCCCCTTCTCACAGTTATTATTTACAGAGATGCTATCTTGACACATTCACTCTGGATAATCTCTTTGAAGAAACAGTCCTAATTACCCACCCCCTCTTGCGATGAAAAAGTATTGTTTACTTCTTGGGAATGACTACAATAAAACAATTAACTTCCTGAAATCTCTGCTGGGGACAAGCAGGTCTGCTGAAGTAGGCTAATAAAGCTTAATTGCTAAACATTGAATGTATAATACAAGGTAAAATGGAAGTTTATTTTAATAATGAGACATATTGTTGGCATGCATTTTTCATGTGCCATTGAGATGCCGTGGGTGCTAAAAATGGTGCTCGGTTCTCTTTAAGGAGAGGGGGTTCACGTCTGCGGCTCAACCCCACTCGAACAAGTCGTGCACACACATGAAGCCCAGCTGAGACGGCTGCCCGGCGGGGGGAGGAGACGCTGAGTGGCTTGGTGTGACCTGTTATGATAGTTGGGGAGCCCACTTTCTATTTGACTTTCCTGACCTGGCAGCTGATGTACATCGAATAGTCTGGCGAAGACAGCAGATGATGGTTGAGTACCCCACTTGATGTATGAGCATGTTGAGGAATAAGTGAGGTAGCGTGCAGTGAGTCAACAGCGCTGTTGAAAGTTTTTAATTGCCTTGTGCTGTTTATTTACCTAATAAATAGCCTATTATATGCTATATCTAGCCTCACAATCGTTCTGTTGTGATTTGGAGACACGGGATTTGGCCTGATACTTTATAAAGTAGCGGCAACAAGGAAGATCATCATGCTCCTGTTTTTTCCCTTTGCCCCTTTCCCTCAATATATCATTTAAAGTGGGATAAACCTCAGAAATAACATTCAATACAAATGTGTTTGACAGTTTCCATATTTGCTTTCGTGCGCAAGTAATATTGTCTTTTTACAAATTACAAGTTCCCAAAGTACAGTTTATATGCTCTGCAAGCTGCCATTGCATTCTATTGCATAGCTGCTGAATTTATATATTAAAATCTATCTAGTGATTACTTCTCAGCTGCACGCGTACTAGAAGCATAGAGAGCTCAGTTTCAGCACTTTAATAATGTTTACTAATTGTAGCTGACAAAGGAATGTAAGCAAAATATATTGTAATCACATCTTCAGAAGTGAATGCTGTTCTGCTACCAGTGTTTTTTCTGGTAGTACCATTTTTGCTGTAAAGAATCTTTTAGAGTAAAGAAGACATGCTGAGTTTCATAACATTTTAAGGAGAAATTAACTGTGAGTTAGTAAGTACGTTGAGATAATTCAGCAGAAAAGCTTACTGCATATTGGTTTTCTGCTTAAGTTGATCTGTTCCCTTTTAAAAAGAAATACCGGTATGTCTTATTGTGGAATGTAGAGGTGAGATTTTGCTTTGATTTTCTCATGACTTTCCATGGCAACTTTTCTCCTATAGAAAACAAAAGTAATTTAAAAAGTCTATAAATATAGAACGATGATAGTATTAATAATATAGTACGAATAAGAGCATAAAGAGAAAGCTTAAAGAGTAACTGTTAGCCCCCAAAGTGAAATTTAAATCTCTACAGCAATGTTTTATTTAGTATTAAAGTGATCCAAAAAGCCAATGCAGAACTTAAAAATCAATATAATTTTGTTACTATGTAGCCTTTTGCCCAAGCTAATGACGCAAAGCCGCATATCTGATACTGATGAGCATGCCTATGTCTGCCCGACCCCCCTCTCCCCCCCAGGACCAGGTGCCGATCTATTCGCACCACAAACAGCTGACCGCTCTGACAGGGAGAGAGAGCGGCAGCACTTCCAGCGCAGCCATGCAGAGCAGCCGCCGCCGAGTCACATGTGAGACATGTGAGAGAGATGCACGGTGGCGGCTGCTCTGCCGTGGCTGCGCTGGAAGTGCTGCCGCTCTCTCTCCCTGTCAGAGCGGTCAGCTGTTTGTGGTGCGAATAGATCGGCACCTGGTCCTGGGGGGGAGAGGGGGGAGAGGGGGGTCGGGCAGACATAGGCATGCTCTGTCTACTCATCAGTATCAGATATGCGGCTTTGCTATTTACTATTTAAGCAAGAATTGAACTTCATCCCAATCAGTAGCTGTCAGCTTATACCCCCTTTCCCATGAGAAATCTATTCCTTTCCTCAAAGCGATCATCAGGGGGCTCTGTATGGCTGATTTTGTGGTGAAACCCCTCTCACAAATTATGTCAGCGCCTCACAGCACTGAGGTACTGACATCACACTGTGTGTGCCTTGTTGCATTGTGGGAAATAACAGCTGTTTACAACTGCCAAAAAAGCAAGCAGCATATTCCAGTGACATCATCTGCCAGCAGTAAAAATGTCACTGTGATAAATGTCAGAATGTAAATCAGGGAGAGTAAAGATTTTACAATGAGCAAACACTGACTAAATCATTTATACATAATTATTGTAAAAATTAAGCACTTTTTTATTACATTATTTTCACTGGAGTTTACCTGTTACAGAAGCTATTAATTATATAAGATCCATAAATAACCAAAAATTAACTTTTCCTCCGATGTGTCATGAGTACCTCAGGCTAAATCGCACTTAAACGATTCTTGTGACACTTGTTTTGCATAATTCATTTAAGCCAATCAGAAGTCTTTAAAGGAAGCTTCAATAATATGTAATTAATAAGGTGACAGGGTGTTTCTCAGTACTGAATGAGTGCTTCTGCCAGTGTATTTGCTTGTGGGTATTTGGATCAAAATGTAATGATTTTGTATTTTATATTAGCATGATAGAAGAATCTCTGCAGGAAGATGGAAGAATGCGGGCGGCATGCTCTGAGCCAAAACTTGGGTCAAGGTGTTTGGGGGTAAGTAAGATGATGGGTAGTGGTGGCGGTTGTAGTGGTAGTAACTATTACCTTTGTGGATTGTCATTCATCCGTAGTATGATGAAAGGAAAATAAGGTCATTTCTGCTAGACTTTTTTTCTTTTTATGTTGTGTGGTAGACATTTGGGAATTTAATCAATTAACTTTTTCTCCTGAGGGGATACGTTTTCATCTTATCTAAAGAATAACGTCAGCTCTTAGTAATTAAAAAAAGTACTAAATAGTATGTAAAAAAGTACTATCAATCTTATTTTGAGTATTTTCTTACATAATGGGAGCTTTACGGCTACTTTCACTCTAGACACATCACCAAGCATCGCAGTACTCTCCACCGCCACAGCTTGTCATGTTGCTCCAAGCTTTGTTTGTCTCCTTTTGCTACCATTAACTGTTTGAACTGTGCTGGGGGCTTGCTTGCTGCTTTGCCTATGCTGCTAACAATCTGACTGAACCGTGCTACATGCTGCTATTAACTTGTCAGCCTCAGCTGAATGCTGTTATTGAATTTGATTGAACTGTGCTGAATTTATATGAAGCATGTATTCTACCTTATGAAGTGAATTTGCACGCCTGGTCCTTTCTGCAGTCTGGATTAGAGGCTTATGCTATTGCGGCTTACTATTCGTGCTGGATTCCCTGCTCCTATTCCTCATTGGATACTATGATCCTGATCATTTAGTTGCTAACCCAGTGTTCTTTTTCATGGTGTATAAACTGAGAACATACGAATCAATACACTAATCCTTGGGGACACTGCTGTTCCACTACTGGAACTTCAACATACATTATATATATTTTTTATGTGGATTTAACATCAACGTTTTGAGCTCAGACGGACATTTTTTGATTGGGACCTTACAGTGGTGCAGATGCATATGCATCACTGCGATATTGTAGCCTAGGTTAAGCGGAGGATATATTGGGGCAGTGGGATTGAGTCTGTGGGGGAGGGGTTTGTCAGGTGGGGTGGGGTGGGTGCATCAATGGGGAGGTCTGGGAGGCTCACATTTTTAAGGTGTTGTGCTTTGATACAATGATTAATAAAGATTTTTGTAAATATTTTTACATAAGTATTTGAGTAGAATTTTGTTTGGTCTGGTCCATACCTACCAATATACATCTCACAGTGTTTGATTTAAGTAAGATGATGGGTAGTGGTGGCGGTTGTAGTGGTAGTAACTATTACCTTTGTGGATTGTCATTCATCCGTAGTATGATGAAAGGAAAATAAGGTCATTTCTGCTAGACTTTTTTTCTTTTTATGTTGTGTGGTAGACATTTGGGAATTTAATCAATTAACTTTTTCTCCTGAGGGGATACGTTTTCATCTTATCTAAAGAATAACGTCAGCTCTTAGTAATTAAAAAAAGTACTAAATAGTATGTAAAAAAGTACTATCAATCTTATTTTGAGTATTTTCTTACATAATGGGAGCTTTACGGCTACTTTCACTCTAGACACATCACCAAGCATCGCAGTACTCTCCACCGCCACAGCTTGTCACGAGAGCAATGTAAGTCTATGGAGGCTTACACACTACTGTGACACGATGCGGTGTGATGGATGTAGCAAAATCGTTGCACGCCCGCAGCAAACAGTGTGTTTCCCCATGATCCGTGCCTGGATTATGCATTGCAGTAACAGCGGGCATGTGCAGAGCGACTGTAATCCAGTGACATATTTCCTATCCAGCAGGGGGTACTTCACTAAGTACGGGGTGGAGCTACACATATTACCCAGTCCACAGAGTAATATGCGGTGCGATCGTCAGGCCCCAGGCTCTCCTGCCACAGGATAACATGTGTAATTAGCACTATAGCAAAAAAATGTAAAACATGTGCAAACATATACAAATAAGAAGTACGTTTTTTCCAGAGTAAAATGAGCCATACATTTATTTTTCCTCTCCTATGTTGCTGTCACTTACAGTAGGTAGTAGAAATCTGACAGAAGCAACAGGTTTTGGACTACCCCATCTCCTCATGGGGGATTCTCAGAAAAAAAAATTAACCACTTCGCATTCATTGATTTTTACCCCTCAATATTCCTTACAATTTTGCCATTTTAGCTTTCACTATTTTGTCAGACATTTATTTTTTGCTATTTCAATAGGTAGTAAAAATGGATCAGATCTGACAGGTTTTAGACTAGTCCATCTCCTTATAGGGTATTCTCAGGATTTATTTTATTCTTTACAGAAGCAGTCCCTGGAAAGACATACATTTTAAAGTACCACAAGTTAAAATGCAGGTAGAGTATCGATACATTTACCAATATTCTACAATCTCTATTTACCATTAGTAATATTGGTTGAGCTCCTAACCCCTTCACTGCTCCAGCACTAGTATGGAACAGTTCTCCAATCACAGCACCCTCTACAACTTGAAGCATTCTAACTGGCCAAATAGTTTAGGCATAGTTATTATTGCTACTTATCCAAAACCTAAAAGCTGAAGTGGTTGCTGTCATTAGAGAATTGTTGAAACATGAACCAATCCGGTGAGCAGAATTTCCCTAGGAGGTTTCCCACTGGTTCACTTGAACCATACTAGCTCTACTGCTCCTCCTTTTGTTATCGCTTCATCCCGTTTCCATTGTAGCTCCGTCCCCATCTCTGTCACTGTTGTGTACAGGCATCGTGTGAAAGAGAGAGAGCTTTGCATCTGTGAACGAAAATTGATCAAAAAATCAATTTAAAAAATGATCGGAAAATAGAAAAATCGATCGAAATTCAGATCGGACATGTTGGAAATAATCGATCTGGCAGGTAAATCTGCCAGAAAATTGTATGTATACCTAGCATAATGTGCTGCCATATTAGTAGGCTTTATAGAGTACATAACGCTGCATTAATGACTGTACTCCCTGCAGATAACGTCCTGGCCCAGATTTGAAGCAGAGCCCTCTGTGCTATAAGGCAAGACTGCTATCCACTATAATCAGGGCCGGTGCTACGATAGAGACAGTGGGGGAAATTGCCCTAGAGCCTGTAGGGGCCCCCAAGGTGTCTCCCCCATCTTAACTGTTGCTCCCGGGGCCTCTGCAGAGTCTTTGGCAGAGTAATATCTCACCTGTGCTGGCGGGCAGGTGAGACACTACACTCCAAAGACTCTGCAGGGGCCTCAGGGAGCACAGTGAGGCCTGGAACCCACTACAAAGCGCAAATCGCAATCGCTAGAGTTTTTAATGAGCATTTTGTAAGCGATTTAATGAGCTTTTTCTGTCGATTTTGGTAGCGATTTTAAAAAGTTTAGGCTTTTTGACAGCGATTGTGTAGCAATTTGCGATGAGTGTTTTTAATTCTGATTGGTCATTTCAATTGATTTACATTTTTTTTACCAGTGTGCAGTAATTTAAGCACGCCAGCAAATCGCTCTGTATAGCGATCCATGAGCGATTACGTCAGCGTTGATATACTTTACATTGCAGAAACGCTAACACAAACGCTAACACCAACAAAACGCTGCATGTCCTGTGATAGCAATTTTGCTAATCTCTATCACTCCAGTGGAATTTGACCCGTCCATTAACATTAGCTGAGAGTTTAAGGAAATCACTAGAGTTTTGAATTGCTGCTTAAACGCTCAAAAAAATTGCTCTAGTGGGTTCCAGCCCCTAAGTTGGGAGATGATTGGGAGGGAGGGTAAGCAGCTGGCTCAGGGGCCTAGGAGGGTAATTTGGCTGCAACAAAGCACTCCTAATGCTGCTTTTGGGTTGTTTGTTGGGGGGTCCCAGGGCAAAATTAACCTTGGAATATTGTTGCAAGAATCAGCCCTGGACATAGAAAAAAGGAAGTAGAAGGAGAGCACAGCTGTGGCGAGGGCACAGGATGGCTGGCAGGGGATGAAGGAAGTCCCAGGTAAGTGGATTTTTTTTATTTTTAACCTCCTCGGATGTGTCCCTTAAAGTGAACCTCCGGACTAAAAATCTACTCAGCAGAACTGAAAAGGCTTGGTGTTTCACAGTTTCACAGCATCAGAACTTTGTTTTTCTTACCAAAGCATAATTTTTAGCTGGATTTTTAGCTAAGCTCCACCCATCAAAGAAAACTGCCCGGGCTTTTTTCCCTGATGCTGTGCAAAGCATGATGGGATTTAATATGTTGTTATTCATGTTGCCTAGCAACTGGGAGGGGTGATCAGCACACAGGTTGGAACTGTGTCTCATGCTCCCTGTCACCTCCTTTCAACCAACAAAATGGCTGCCCTCATGAAATCAAACATTTGCCTGTTCTTTTAAAACAGGGTGGGTAAGAGATTATATTACCTATCTATTTTAATTAACATAACTAATGTAACTTAATGACAGTATGTTTGTTCAGGCTGAAGTTCCTCTTTAATGTAAGCTACCTATATACTGTAGGTTTTTAATCACACTATGTTGCAGTGCGCAAAACAGAATCCATTGATTATAGGTAGGGGTGAGCACTGGGTTATTGTTAAAACTATATAAAGATGGGGACTTTAATTAACCACTTGCCGACCGCACACTCATAACGTGCGTCGGCAAAGTGGCAGCTGCAGGACCAGCGACGCAGTACTGCGTCGCCAGCTGCAGCCTAATTAATCAGGAAGCAGCCGCTCGTACGAGCGGCTGCTTCCTGTCAAATCACGGCGGGGGGCTCCGTGAATAGCCTGCGGGCCGCCGATGGCGGCTCGCAGGCTAGATGTAAACACAAGCTGAAATAATCCGCTTTGTTTACATTTGTACGGCGCTGCGCAGCAGCAGCGCCGTAAGGCAGATCGGCGATCCCCGGCCAATCAGCGGCCGGGGATCGCCGCCATGTGACAGGGGACGTCCTGTCACTGGCTGCACAGGACGGATAGCCGTCCTGTGCAGCCCCGATCACCGGGGGAGGCAGCAGGTAGGAGAGGGAGGGGGGAATTTCGCCGCGGAGGGGGGCTTTGAGGTGCCCCCCCCCGCCACCCACAGCAGGCAGGAGAGATCAGACCCCCCCAGCACATCATCCCCATAGGGGGGAAAAAAGGGGGGCAATCTGATCTCCCTGCCTGCACCCTGATCTGTGCTGGGGGCTGCAGTGCCCACCCAGCACAGATCAATCAAACCAGCGCTGGTCCTTAAGGGGGGGTAAAGGGTGGGTCCTCAAGTGGTTAAACGAGTGCTTTCCTATTATGTATCTTGACTTTTGTTTTAAGCAATGGTACATTTTAAAATGTTTTAAATTCTAAATATTATGGTGTGTGCGTGTGCGTGCGTGCGTGCGTGCGTGTGTGTGTTGGGGTTGACAGTGGGCTCACCTACAATGCTACAAACAGTCCATGTACAGTCCATGTCAGACACGTTTCTGAATCGACGTGCTTCCAGAATAATACAGTCAGGTGAGGGTTAAAATCCAGACAGCCCGAGAGGCTGATTGCAAACTCGAGAGAAATTACAGTTAACGCCTTAATAAACGCTGTCGTTTTGCTGACAAATGGTCCTAATAAGGCATTTTAATGGGATTCCTGAGCAGACGAAAGCCGAGTAAAACAAATACATTTTAGTATTACTTATTTAGAACATCTGTAGCTAATTACATTGCGAGGAGCATTCGGTGGGTAAAGTGCGCAAGCCAAGTAGTGTCTGATTTTGATTATGCCAGTTAATCACGGCCCGTTAGCGGCGCTGCGACATTGTCCGGCAGGGCAGCAAGCTTTGATTTGTCGACCTTCTCGCTGGGGAAGTCATTCACTAGAAGTATTGCAGCAGAGACCCCTTCGAGAGGCTCATCAATCATTCTTTAATCAGAACGCACCCCGAGCGTCTCATTGCTCTTGCAGCGTGCAGGAGGGTGGCCAGAGGAACTTTTGGAACATATCCTGCTCAATGCGTCTTCAGCCACCACCGTGGCAGAAGGGAAAGCCATTAAGAGGAGATGTAAAAGTGATTAAGCAGTGGGTTTTGAGGGGATTATTCACAGTGACACTCAAAACAAGCTATTGACCAGATAGCAAAGAACTCACTAATTACTGTGCCAGTAATGATGGTGTGCTGTGGGCTGCCTTGATGTGCTACAAAGCTACAGTGCTAGGTGAGATTCTCACAGCTGGGCTTTTTGCTCATCTTTGTTCTGCTGGAATATTGATGAGCAAAAATTAGGAATACTACATCTGTTCAACCAATCAGGCGGATATCTTGTGATCTGTGCTGTGTTAAGATGGCCGTGGATGAGTTTGATAGCAATTCAATTAAGCAAATGATCGACTGCTTGCCAAACAAAATTCCATTGGAAAGTTGCGATCGATGCACCGCATTGCAGCATTAAGGCCTTATTTACACGGTAAGCTGAACGCAGTGAACTCTATGACTGTTAGCTGTTCCTGGGCAGCAGCTGGGTGTTTGCTAGCGTTGGGTATGGAGCAGTGTAGAGGCAGCCATTGCAAAGAGGAACTCTAACCCAGGACTGAACTTCAACCCAATCAGTAGCCGATACCACCTTTCCCATGGGTCTGTGGGGCTGATATTGTTGTAAAACCCCTCCCACAATGTGATGTCATGACCATGGTCCTGATAGTTTGCTGTCTGTCAACATTGTTGCATTGTGGGAAATAACAGCTTTTTACAACTGCCAAGCAAGCAATATCTCCCTTTCGTTAAAACGAACATTCCATACAGATCACCTGGCAGAACTAAAAATGTTGCCACCTGTGATACATTTCCGAATGTAAATCAGGGAGAGGAAAGATTTAACAATGGGCAAACACTGACTAAATCATTTATCCATAATTATTGTAAAATATAACAATTTTATGCATTATGTTACATACTGGGAAGATAGTAAAAGCAGTGACTGGCACACAAAAGCAGGAGAATGTTACCACTGTTTCTGTCAAGGAGAGGGGATGTCTGTAGTGGGTAATGTCCCATATGCACTGGAAGTGTGTGTGTGTATATATATATATATATATATATATATATATATATATATATATATATTATTGTAGGGCGGCGGAGCATTCTGTAGTGGTGGATGATGTGTGGTGAGGCTTCTGGTAGTAGTAGTGCTGCTCTCACTGGTAAGTGTGGTGATGATCTATATAGACAGCTGGGAAGGGAATGTGGGGAAAAAGAGAGGAGAGTGCACTTAGAAGGTTATAGGTAACCATGACAAGCATGTCAGGGAATGATCTCACCTTTGAACTGATTGACTAACCCATACAGGTCTGTCAGCAGCAGGGCCGGGCCGAAGCATAGGCTGGAGAGGCTCCAGCCTCAGGGCGCAGTGTAGGGGGGGGCGCAGAATTCATTCAGCTGTCATTCCTAATTGTGTTTGAAGCAGAAAGAAATAAGAAAAGGGAATACATGGCAGTGACTGCAAGCCAGATAACTAGAGATTAAGGTGTTGGGGAGGTTGTGGGCCCTGTGGCACCTCTTAGTATAATAGCAATCAGTGTTTGATGGCTCGGGTGGCAGGGATGGAGGGGCGCACTTTGCTGTCTCAGCCTTGGGTGCTGGAGGACCTTGTCCCGACTCTGGTCAGCAGTCAAGTGTTGTTCCTTTTATAGCCAGGGATGCAGGCTGCGGGGATCCTCCCTGTCGGGACTGGTGGCGTCAGCTGATCTCTGTGGGTGGTACTCACTGGAGGAGTGGTGTGTGTGCTCTCATAAAGATAATATTTGGTGAGGTCATTCTTAAGTACCTCACTGATCGGCTACTGGCTGCTCTGTTGAGTGGAGCGAGGGATCGGCTACAAATGCAGCTCTTCTCCAGTGAGCGGCCACCCACCGAGATCAGCTGACACTGCCAGCCCTGACAGAGAGGATCCGCGCAGCCTGCATTCCCGGCTATAAGAGGGACAACACTTGATTAGATTGCTGATAGACCCCTGTGGCGTGGCTAAGGAGCTGTGGGCCCCGGTGCAAGTTTTACATTAGGTCCCCACAAGCACTCTATACATAACAATTGATACTGCGCACCAAAACCTGCCAAAGACAACCACAGTGTCAAAAGGTGCAAGAAGGGGATGAGGAGCAGTTTGTTAATGATTACTACTATTCAAAGCATCTATAGAAGTGATTATTACCAGCACAGGACCAATAGAGAGCTAATACTGTGGTTGATGGTGAGCCCCTTGGGGCCCCTCTGGCCCAAGGGCCCCAATGCGGTCGCAACCTTTGCATCCCCTATTGCTACTCCATTGATAGACTCGTATGGGCTGGTGGCTAGTCAGTCAGTTCCAAAGGTGACATAATTCCATGGAAGGCTTGCCAGGGTTAACTACAACCTCCTGAGTGTGCTCTCCTCTCTTTTTCCTCACCATCCCCTTCCCTGCTGTCTATACAGATCAAGGAGAGGGGATGGAGGAAATTCTCCCAAATGGGGGACACCGACACCAATAAAAACATACAAGAATCCCCATCTGTATTCCATACTAACCAATATAAAGTTTTGGCTGGAGATGAACATTTACGCTTTCAGATCGGTGAAAGGTGAAGTCTGATAGGCTGCTGTGCAGCATTACTGCTTTATATGCACTGCATTTTTCTTACTTAAATGAGCCCATTAGCTCTTTATCTAAATTACAATCGGTGTAGCAATAAGGAATTAGTGAGGATTTCAGCTAAACTCTCATCCTGAAGATAATTGGCCAAAAGGGAGAGATTCTGTTTAACGCACTCTGCTGTTCCAGATACCGGCGCTGTCATATTTCAATATCATTATTTTTATTCCACAACTAGGGAGAGAAATGCGCAGCACACGCTGTCCCACGGACGCGTGATGCACGGAACCGATTCAACAAGACACTTAAGACAAGTGACACACTGGCCAAGGAACGGACCAGTAAATCACTGTCACTTTCTGAAAAGTATTGGCTTAAAGAGGTCACTGAGAAGAGAACGTGTGAATTGATCTCTTCTTTTTAAGAGACAGGAAAGATACATATTTCTTTTATATCACAGTTATCCTTGTGGAAAATTTAGATTCACGGAAGTCACCTACTGAAGGGAGTATATTTCATTCAGTCATTTATTGGGATGCAACGGGATTGCATCTAGAAGAACAACAATACATATATATATATATATATATATATATATATATATATATATATATATATATATATATATATATATACTGTATACTAGCCAACCCGCGTCGTAGCATACGCCGCATCTATCTATCTAATAGAGTACGTGCCTCAACCTTGAAGCAAGAAGAAGTAGGCTTTCCATGAGAAAATATATGCGTGCTCAAACACCAAGTTTAACCCTAGCAAGTCTGGCTTTGCAAATCCGGCCTAATTGGCTATTCATGAGGCAATGCTCATGCAAATATGCATTTGCTTTCGCATGCCAAACTATGCAGAGTCAAAAAAACCAATACTGCAAAGTGCTCTCTCGCTGCCTTAGAACCACAGCGGCACCCCGGAGTGGGAGGCTGGGTGGCGCAGCTGCCCCCCCCCCCCAAGCGTGGCCAGCGCTGGGGAGAGCCGTCCGCACCCACCTCCTAATATTAAAAACAGCCACTTACCTTAACGTCCATTGGGTTCTGCTACATGCGCATTAATTTTCTCATGGAAAGCATTTTGTGCAGTTTGTATCCTTTGGAGGCAGGTGGTGGATGGCTTGCTCCGGTGGTGTGAACCCTGGAGTGAGTGCCCCTGTCCTCCCCCCCCCCCCCCCCCTCTGGAGTGCTGTATGTGAGCCAGCCCTGAGCTCTAAAGCTCGGGGTGACCCATGCTTCTCTCCTTTCTCATGTGGTGCCCCCAAATTAATGCGCATGTAGCAGAACGCAATGGACGTTAAGGTAAGTGCCTGTTTTTAATATTGGGAGGTGGGTGCAGACGGCTCTCCCCGGCGCTGGCCAAACTTGGGGGGGGGTCGTCCACGCCACCCAGCCTCCCCCTCCGGGGTGCCGCTGTGGTTTCCAGGCAGTGAGAGAGCCTGGGACCCTGCGGTCCCCCCAGTTGTATAAAAAGGGGGCATTGGGAATCCTCCCCGTGGCGCTCCTGGAGGCCTGGAGCACACCAAAAACTGCTAGCAGATCCGCAAAATGCCAGCAGATTTTGAAACGCTTTTTCTTATTTTTCTGTAGCATTTCACCTAGCATTTTGCGGTTTTGTAAAGCGTTTTTGGTGTAGTAGATTTCATATATTGTTACAGTAAAGCTGTTACTGAACAGCTTCTGTAACAAAAACGCCTGCAAAACCGCTCTGAACTGCCGTTTTTCAGAGCGGTTTGCGTTTTTCCTATACTTAACATTGAGACAGAAACGCATCCGAAATCCAAAAAAATGCCTCACCTCGGGAGTATGCGTTTCAGCAAAACGCCTCCCGCTCTGGTGTGCACCAGCCCATTGAAATACATTACCCAAGCGTATCCGCAGCCGCAAGTGGATCGCAAAACACTGCCGAACCGCTCTGGTGTGCACTAAGCCGGATAGTGCTAATGTAGCATGTAGCAGGGTGACTGCTTTGTGGTATTGGTTTGTGCATGCATTTGCATGAGCATTGCCTCATGAATATCCAATTAGGCCAGATTTGCAATGTCAGACTTGCTAGGGTAAGGCCTCTTTTCCATGGACTGTGAATAGGCAGTGAAATGGCTCTCAAACTCTCACAACTGCTCACTGCTGCCTGGTAACTGCTCACTGTTGCCTGGTAACTGCTCACTGCTGCCTGGTAACTGGTTGCTGCTGCCTGGTAACTGCTTGCTGCTGCCTGGTAACTGCTTGCTGCTGCCTGGTAACTGCTTGCTGCTGCCTGGTAACTGCTTGCTGCTGCCTGGTAACTGCTTGCTGCTGCCTGGTAACTGCTTGCTGCTGCCTGGTATCTGCTCACTGCTGCCTGGTAACTGCTTGTTGCTGCCTGGTATCTGCTCACTGCTGCCTGGGAACTGCTTGTTGCTGCCTGGTAACTGCTTGTTGCTGCCTGGTATCTGCTCACTGCTGCCTGGTAACTGCTTGCTGCTGCCTGGTAACTGCTTGTTGCTGCCTGGTATCTGCTCACTGCTGCCTGGTAACTGCTTGCTGAGCACACAGCTCAACAGTCCGTGGAAAAGAGGCCTTAAACTTGGTGTTTGATCACGCATAAATTTTCTCATGCAAAGTACTTCTTCTTCTTGTTTGAAGGTTGAGGCACTTAGTCTATTATATATATATATATATATATATATATATATAGATAGATAGATAGATAGATAGATAGATAGATAGATAGATAGATACTGTGTATGCACACACACACACACATGGGGATTGGTAGTGATTGCTAATGCCTTCTGGGAGAGGCAGCAAGGTTTTTGAATTCTTTGAATTTCACAAACACCATGGCTTTATTTGTGTTGTGCAGGCCATCCATAATATTTGCACTATATACAGAGAAGGTAGGAAACAATATATAAACAAAAACATTGCCAATAGATGGGTGTGACTATAATACAATGCTGAGAATCCTCTTTGCTGTGTGAAACTTAATGTTTGTCCCAAACAAAACAGAAACTTTCTAGACGAAAGTTTTGTGGATGGATAAAGCCAAAATATATATTTCATGCATACCCAGTACCACTAGAAAAATATAAGAGACACAAAGAGACTAGAAAGCCTACTTACTAAAACTCAATTTGAGGAGCAGAAACTCTGAAATGGCTGTATGCAAATTGGATTAGCATGGCTCTGTAAAATGTATAGGCTATAGGTACACTGTATGCCAGCAGTTGTGGATGTGTGTCTAACTTTAAGGGGCATCAAGAGATGATGTGCATATCGAACAGTGATGCATTATGGGAGATCTTGCTCACCTAAAGCTGAATTATTGCAAGTACCTTTTGTTTTAACCACTTGAGGACCCAGCCTTTACCCCCCCCCCCCTTAAGGACCAGCGCTGTTTTTTATGATCTGTGCTGGGTGGGCTCTGCAGCCCCCAGCACAGATCAGGTTGCATGCAGAGCGATCAGATCGCCCCCCTTTTTTCCCCCCTATGGGGATGATGTGCAGGGGGGTCTGATCGCTCCTGCCGGCTGGCATGTTGCAGGGGGGGGGACCTCAAAGCCCCCCTCCGCAGCGAAATTCCCCCCCTCCCTCTTACTCTTACCCCTGGTGATCGGGGCTGCACAGGACGTTATCCGTCCTGTGCAGCCTGTGACAGGATGTCCTCTGTCACATGGCGGCGATCCCCGGCCGCTGATTGGCCGGGGATCGCCGATCTGCCTTACGGCGCTGCTGCGCAGCAGCGCCGTTCAATGTAAACAAAGGAGACAAACGTCTCCTGCGTTTACATTTAGTCTGCGAGCCGCGATTAGCAGCTCGCAGGCTATTCACGGAGACTCGCTCTGTGATCTAACAGGAAACGGCTGCGCGAACGGCCTTTCCTGATTAATTAGGGAGGCACCTGGTGACGCAGATGTGCGTCGCTGGTCCTCCAGCTACCACTTTGCCGCCGCACGGTATGAGTGTGCGGTCGGCAAGTGGTTAAAAATGAAACAATATATTTAACTATCCGTTCCAAGTGCACACCATATGCCTATAGTTTTCCAATATAAGGGCTCACACACCAGACATCAATGCTATAGACGGTGCACAATCTGGCCTGAGGCATGTGGCTGGCTTCTGCTGCTGGCCCTGGTAGACGATGAACTGGGAGGGCAGGGACAGGGAAGAGAGGTAGCAAAGGCAGACAGGAATGCTCTTGGAGGCTACACTGGGATACCACCAGCCTGTCTTGAAACAAATAAAATCATAAGACTAGACATATTATTTCCCACAGGTTAAAAAGTCAAGCAAATGGAATAATCCTTACTAGACTAAAGATGTAATTTAATTAGCTGAATCAGGGCTAAGTGTTGCTAAGAAACGAAACCACACTGGTCCAAATAGATTAAATTACACTTAAGAACCTTAATCAAAACAATGATTAGAGATGTTCCTTTATGATAGTTTCATGGTTAGACCATGCTGAGTGAACATCTGGTGTGAGACAAGATTTGTGGACTGCTTGATGCTAGAAGGAAGAATAAGGATTGAGGCTACATTCACAGTGGGACATTGCAGAACTGCAATATAAAGTCTTATAACGCAGCTTACCGCACTGCAATGAAGAGTGTATGCAACGTTCACAGTTCAACGTTAGAATTTCATTTTAACATGTAGCGTGATGGTAATGCATTGCTGCAGTGCATTATCTCTAAATGCACACGTTACCGGGTACAGGAAAGCATACTTTTCATTAACTGCATGCTTTCCTGTACCTAATGTATGCAACGGTAACGCAGCGTTAATGTGCTTTACCACTTGTTTGTTGCGTTGTAATGTAGCTTTGCAACTTTACAACGCAACATCCCACTGTGAGTAAGCCCTCCGACTATGGTCACAGTGGGGCATTGCTTTGCCTTCCCTGTAAATAGGCATGGTTTGAAATGCACATTCCCGATTCCACAGAAATTCTGATGGCCAATGCCAATTTCTGATTTCTGTATTTTCCATTTTCCATTTTTCCAGTTTTCCTTTTTACTGATTTCAGTATTTCCGTTTTTCCATTTTCCAATCTCTGAGGAGTATTTTATTTGTCATTTTTTTGTGTTAGACGAAGCAAAAATGAGAAAAAAATCTGAAAACGGAAAAACTGAATCTTGTGATTGTTCTAAAATGATTGAGGTAATCAGATTTTTACAGAAAAAAAAATCTGCAATCTCTGTTTGGTCCAATGCTTCTGAGTTCTGTCATTGGGCTAAAATTACCAAGTTATTGTAGATCGGATTTCCACAGAATTCTGATTTTTTTATTTCCATTTTTCGATTTCTAAATTCTTATTAATGTAAATATTCGCACGCTGAGCTGAAGTGATACATTATGAGATCAGCCTTTTTGCTTCTCGCTTGAAAATGGATCTTTGCAAAAAAAACCTTCTAGAACGGAAAGCTTCTACTCCTTGTTTGACAAGTGAAAGAACATTCATACGATTATAGTTGAATGTATGTACCTGTAGGTGAGTAGTGACCTGGATTTGTTAGAGTAGGAGTGGATGGAAGAGCAATTCCGTGAGTATGTCCTGGGACCTCCCTGGTGGCTAGCCTTGCAGTGTTCCAGATAGAAATGTAGAGGCTGTCACCACTAGAGATGGCCCAAACGGCTCGCCGGCGAACGGAACCGGCGAACTTCCGTAGTTCGTGATTGCGGAGAACCGCAAACTTTACCGGAAGTTCGATTCGCCCCCATAGTGCATCATGAGGGTCAACTTTGACCCTCTACATCACAGTCAGCAGGTACATTGTAGCCAATCAGGCTACACTTCCTCCTGGAGCCCCCCCCCCCCCCCCCTTATAATAGCCAGGAGCATCAGGCTTTTCATTCACTAGTGTGCCTTCAGTAATTAAAGAAAGGAGAGCTGCTATAGAGAGAGATATAGGCAAAGCTTAGTTAGGCTCTTGTAGGCTTGTCAGCTTGCTCCTTGCTGATTCTCTTTGCTAAAAAAGCACCCCTCAACAGCTCTTTTGAGAGCTAATCTTGTTCTTGTTATCTCTTTTTTTTGTGTGTGGCCCACTTGTATTATATACAGCCTTGTCAGTCAGTCGCAGTTGGCCTTTGGCCCCATGGAGGTAATTACTACTGTGCCAGGTGCAGATTTGTAATACCCATCACTGCATAAAAATACCTACCTGTTGTTCACAGTGCACCCACCTACCGACGTGAACTTTGTGTAGGGTGAACACCGCTGCATCTCACCAAACTCCACGACAGTGCACGACCTGGTTAGCAAATCCAGAAGTCACAAGCAAAAAGAAAGGGTCCACACATGTCAGTGAAGGTTTCCTTTATTGTTGGACATATCCAAAAACATCCAGGGCAAACATCAGATAGCTGACATGTTTCGGACTAACCATCCTTAATCATAGCTGCTATGATTAAGGACGGTTAGTCCGAAACATGTCAGCTATCTGATGTTTGCCCTGTATGTTTTTGGATATGTCCAACAAAAAAGGAAACCTTCACTGACATGTGCGGACCCTTTCTTTTTTGCATCTACCGACGTGAGCGCACGCAGTGTCACTGTGCCTGTCCGGTACCTGTGTGTGTGTGACAGGTGCACATTGTAATACCCATCACTGCATATACCTACCTGTTGTTCCCATCAGTGCACCCACCTACCTACGTGTAACATAAACACCAATATAGCTGCGCTTCCAACAGTCCTTATATCCTCTTGATACAGACCACCCTATAAAACAGATAAAATGTACACATAGTGCCAAGTATTGCCTTTTTTAAAACACAACAAGCACCACGTGTTGCAGTCCAGGGGGACGTGCCACCACCTTATAGGGCTCAGTTATCTCCCCCCTTTGTGAATGCACTCCCCGAAAGGCTACTTGTCATCTAGCATATCATATATAGCTGTAGACTCATCAGATGGCTCCCAGCTTATAATGGAAAATTTTTAGTGTGTCTGCCGTAGATCAGAGCAATGCCATCTGTTCTCTCTGCCTCCAAAAATTAAGCCATGGAAAGGCCAACACCCACGTAGGTACAACTGCCTTACGAAGGCACATGGAGAAAAGGCACAAACTACAATGGGAAGACCACCTGAGGAAAAGCAGTACACAAAAGAAAAGCCACCCTCCTTCTCCTCTTCCTCCTTCAGGTGCATCATCTTCAGCCGCTTTCTCCCTTGCACCTTCACAAACACAGCCACCCTCCTCCACTCCACCTCTCACCTTGAGCAATTCCTGCTCCTCTGCCCACAGCAGCAGCCAGGTGTCTGTGAGAGAAATCTTTGAGCGGAAGAAGCCAATGTCCGCCAGTCATCCCCTTGCCCGGCGTTTGACAGCTGGCTTGGCGGAACTGTTAGCTCGCCAGCTGTTACCATATCAGCTGGTGGACTCTGAGGCCTTCCGAAAAGCCACAATTATTTCTCAAAAAAGGCGATACCCAAACTGTACCATGAAGTTGAGAGGCAAGTGGTGTCAACTCTGGCACATAGCTTTGGGTCAAGGGTCCATCTGACCATGGATGCCTGGTCTGCCAAGCACGGTCAGACCAAATCACAATGTGATTTCTGCCCTTAAAACGCTGCTGTGCGTCAAATCCTGATTTTTCCTGGGGAGTTTTGGTGTGTATCCCACTCCGTCATTCCCCCTCAAGGTGTTAGACCGCTTGAAACATCTTTTCCATCACTTTTGTGGCCAGCATAAATGCTTCTAGTTTTCAAAGTTCACCTCCCTATTGAAGTCTATTGCAGTTCGCGAAAGTTCGCGCGAACCAAACTTTTTTGCGGAAGTTAAAATCGGAGGTTCGAGCCATCTCTAGTCCCCATTAAGGTAAATAAGCTTTACTGAAAAACAAGCAGGATAAAGGCAGCAATTGTGTAATGTTTTGGAGCAAACAGAGCCTTTCTCAAGTTTTTTTTAAAAATCAGGATGATACCATTTATTGGCTAACTAAAAAGAATAAGAATAAGCAAGCTTTCGGCCTTGCAGCCTTCGTCCGGCTTAAATCCTGTTTGCTTGCAGGCTGATAGTAAAACAGGATTTAAAGCGGACCCAAACCAAACATTTTTTTAATTACAAATATTTAGTTGCACCACTCTGACACATACAAAGATAAATAAACACTCTTTCAAGCCTATGAGCATTTCAGTGCATGCTTTTCACCCTTCTCTTTTCATAACTAGGGTTATACAGGTGGCAGCCATTAGCAATTCCTCCTTTGCCGGACACCATCTACTCCACCAGTTTGCCAAATTCTGTCCCGGCAATATGAAGGGAAGGGAGGGGTTATATTTGTCATCATGCAGCTGAAAAAAGGCTGCTATTTATTATTATAATTTAGAAAATAGATTTGATTTCTGAAATCTTGTATTTTTTATTTGGGTCCACTTTAAGCCCGCCGAAGGCTGCTTATTTTTTTTTTTCTTGCTTATTTTTATTCTTTTTAGTTAGCCAATAAATAGTATCATCCTGATTTAAAACGTCTTGCTTTTACTGATAGCTAACACGGTACAATACCCTACTGCTACTTTCTCAAGTTGTGTTAGTATCTTCTACAAAACACAGCTAGAGGAAGGAGCTCAGAAAGGTGAGAGCAGGCATCCCTAAAATAAATGTAAAAAAGCTAGAAGATGAAGTAGTGGTAAGAAATATGACATTTATTGAATATTAAAGGATGTTTAGTGGGGTTTACAGGCTTCTTTAGGTGAAAAATACAGTGTCTTTGTATGACGATATACAGAGTTGGAGCACTCCTGTAAGGATCGGTGTCAGCACACAGAGAGAATCTGATTATTGGTGATCTGCAGTATCGCCAATAATACAGATGTCACCTGATCATTGATGATCTGCAGAATCACCAATAATACAAGTGTAACTAACCTCCGGACACCTAATACAGTAATAAACAATAACGGCAATAAATAATTCACACGATCGTGAAAAAATCCACCACCACATGGCGATTCCTCAGAGGTGTGGTTACCTCTGAATGGGAACCCCGTGTGTGAGATCCTCAACCCAGGAAAAGAGAGTAATCTCGGCTCCTGGCAGTAATCATCTGCTAGGGCAGGCGTCTCGGAGAGGCAAGCCTCAGGGTCCTCCCCAACACCTTAATATCTAGTAATCTGGCTTGCAGTTACTGCTATGTATCCCCTTTTCTTATTTCTTTCTGCTTCAAACACAATTAGGAATGACAGCTGAATGAATTGTGCGCCCCCTCCTACACTGCGCCCTGAGGCTGGAGCCTCTCCAGCCTATGCCTCGGCCCGGCCCTGCTCAGGGATAACCCTACAGTGGGAGACGTTCCACTGAAGGGAGAAAGGTCAGACAAGCCGAGGTTCGGCAACAGAGAAGGCGGCAGCAGTACAGAAACGGAAGGCTGATTCAGAGTCGGTAAACAGGCAGGGTCGGCAACTTGAATCAGATAGGCAGAAGTACAAGAGCGATTAGAGAAAAGAGTAGTCAGGGATAGGCAGAGTCAAAACACAGGTAAATATATAAATACAATCCTAATCTAAGGTGTGACGTCCTTGGTATCAACACCTAGGCAACTGGACTAAGATCTGAGTGCTAACACGAATGTATTCATGACAGCAGACGAGGAGCAAGTGATACCTGGCTCCTTATATGCTGGGAGCGCATCTGTAGCACCACCCAGCCGCCCAGCCAATCCCATAGCTAGTTGGAGTCAGCTGACCGGCAAGTCAGCTGACTCCCCGTCTTGCTGCATAAAGGTCCTGCCGCCGGGCGCGCGCACGCGTAATGCGTGCCCTGTTTGCGGCCGAAGGACCTGTGTGTAGCAGCGAGGCGGAGACCCCCGCCGGCTGACACGTGGAGATGGCGTCCATGCCACTCTCCGCAGCGGAGGTATCCTCGCCGGCTGTTACAGTAACCCCCCCTTGAGGAGTGGACTCCGGACACCTCCTACATGGTTTCTCAGGATGTAACCGATGAAACCTCTTTCTTAATTTCTCCGCATGCATGCGATCCTCTGGTACCCAGGATCTGTCCTCCACACCACCGTTCCAATGGACCAGATAATGCACAGAATTCTGTACCAGCCGGGAATCCAAAATTTCCCCAACCTCGTACTCTGTCTGGCCCTCTACTACCACTGGGGGGGGGGAGGAGGGGGGAGAGGAATCCACATACACTGCTGGCTTCAACAAAGAAACATGGAATGATCTCCCACTTCTCATGCTGGCTGGGAGATCAATCACCTAAGAGACATCATTGATCTTTTTGGCCACCGGATAAGGCCCTATGAACCTGGGCCCCAACTTGGTGGGCGGTTGTCTGAGTGCCAAATGTCTCGTTGACACCCACACCATGTCTCCAGGAGAAAAGTGCCACTCAACAGACCGTCTCTTGTCGGCCTGTTTCTTCTGATTCCGGAAGGCTACTCCCAAATTTTTCTTCAATTGTCCCCAAAGTTCCTTCAAAACCTTCTGCCAATCTTCCAGGGCTGGGAAGGGAGAGGAACACACCGGCAATGGGGAAAATTTAGGAGACCTTCCTGACACAACCTGAAAAGGGGACAAGCCTGTTGAAGCGCTTCTCAGGTTGTTGTGTGCAAACTCTGCAAAGGGCAAAAACTTAACCCATTCAATTTGCGCATCTGCCACATAGCATCTAAGAAATTGTTCCAGTGCCTTATTAACCCTTTCGGTCTGCCCGTTGGTCTGTGGGTGATACCCAGACGAAAAGGACAGGTTCATACCCAAACTATGGCAAAAGGCCCTCCAAAACTTCGATACAAATTGGACTCCTCTATCAGACACCACATCATCCGGAATCCCATGTAACCGGAAGATGTGTTGTACGAAGAGATCGGCTAACTCTTGAGCTGAAGGAAATCCTTTAAGAGGAACAAAATGGGCCATCTTGCTGAACCTGTCCACGATCACCCATATCACAGTCATACCCTCGGACCTGGGGAGTTTGCCAATAAAGTCCATGGACAGGTGGGTCCATGGTTCACTTGGCATTGGCAAGGATTGTAGGGTACCCACTGGAGTCTGGCGAGAAGGTTTGCTCCTGGCACACATCACACACTCTCTGACAAATTATTTGCAATCAGAGGCCAATGAAGGCCACCAAACACACCTCGTGAGTAGATCCAGAGTGCAGGTGACCCCAGGGTGACCTGCGTTCTTATGGGCATGGAACAGCTGCATGATTTGTAAACGGAACGGAAGCGGAACAAGAGAACCCCTCCTGGTTTCCCTTCCAGGGTATCTAGCTGGTGAGCAGCTAATGTGACTGCCCAATCCTCCCAGGTCTCAGTGGCCGCTAGCACCACCTTGTGAGGTAAAATGCTCTCGGGAAGTGCGGGCTGAGCTGTCTCAGGCTCGAAACATCTGGAGAGCGTCTGCTTTGACGTTCTTAGAACCTGGAGTGTACGTGATGACAAATCTGAAGCGCCAGAAGAATAAAGACCAGCGGGCCTGTCGAGGAGTGAGCCTCTTGGCCCCCTCAATGTACTCCAGGTTCTTATGGTCAGTATAAACAATAATGGTGTGTTCTGCACCTTCAAGCCAATGATGCCATTCCTGGAAGGCTAGCTTGATGGCCAGGAGTTCCCTGTTGCCCACATCGTAGTTTCTCTCAGCAGGGGAAAACCTGCGTGAGAAATAGGCACAAGGATGTGTCTTGCCCTGCAGACCCGAGCGCTGAGACAACACAGCCCCCACCCTGATTTCCGAGGCATTTACCTCTACCATGAAGGGGAGAGTGACATCAACATGTCTCAGTATGGGTGCAGAGCAAAATAATTTTTTCAGGGTATTGAAGGCGGCCTTGGCCTCCGATGACCAATGATAAGGGTCAGCCCCCTTCTTGGTAAGACTAGTCAGAGGGGCTACTACCGAAGAAAATCCCTTGATGAATCTCCGGTAGTAGTTAGCAAAACCACGGAATCTCTGAAGTGCCTTCAAGCCCACTGGTTGTGGCCACTCTAAGACAGCAGAGACCTTTTCTGGATCCATAGAGACACCTGAAGTCGAAATAATATAACCCAGAAAAGGAATTTGAGTGACCTCAAAGAGACCCTTTTCCAGTTTTGCATACAGAGAATTCTGTCTCAATTTCTTCAACACGAACTTGACATGATTACGATGCTC